>NC_079194.1:26202727-26502727 GCF_029499605.1 Hyla sarda
GGGCAAACCAAATTGCAGTTCTGATTTTACGTAAAGAAGAGAGCTGTGGCGTGGGGACGGGGGGATGGATCCCCCCCCCCCTCCAAGAATTAAGGCTGGGGGACCAATAATGGCTTTATCCACCGGCGACCCCCCCTAAGAGACGTATGAGACCACTTAACCATAACTATTTGCAGTCCATAGTAACCACCAGCTATCACACGGACATTTCTTGAGCGCGCGGTCAGAGACCGGGAGCGCGCGCTACCTGCACGAGGACGCCACCTGGAATACCTGCCTTTGCAAGCGCTGCAGCCCGTGTACATTGCCCACCATCCGTTCGCACCGCGCAAATAGGAGTCGGCAGAGACTCCAGCGGTGCGCTCTCAGGCCAGAGAGCGGGGACACACGGCTGCCTGACATCGCTGAGGATAAGCAAGGAGCGGTAACTATACATCCGAAAATTGCACCCGGACCGGTGAGCTAAATCCACTTTAATACTATGCACATAGTTTGAATGAATTGCCGGTATTCGAGTTTACTAACCAGTGCTACTGAACTAAATACAGTATCCTACAATTGCTCTGTATGATATACAGAGCAGTATCAAAGTCTGAGGTCACAGACACCTGAGTATTACACAATTGCCACTTAACTGTTACAATCAAAAGGACATTTTATAAGTGTGAAAGACTGTGATGTTCTTCTAGGACTGCAATGGCACTTTAATGGACATTTACCTATAACCAATTGCTATCCAGAGTGCCGATCTGAATTAGCTGCTATCATTTCCAGTGGTCTTATACATATATTTTTTATATTTATGAATTTCTATGAGTTTTTATGATTTTATATGTCATATTTTTATCTAAATCTGACTCCGTGGACGTACAAGGCCCCTATGATCCCGGATTGTCAGTTTGATATAAAATATTAAATATCTGATTTATCTTGATATTAACAAACAAGTGTGTTCCTTATCCAGAGACCTTGAGCCTCAAATATCTTTAATGTTTAGATTTGTAAATTACTCTTATTAAAAAATCTTAATCCTTTCAGTACTTATGACCTTCTGAAGTTAAGGTTGTTCTTCTCTGATGACACCTGTCTCGGGAAACGCCCAGTTTAGAAGCAAATCCCCATAGCAAGCCTCTTCTAAACTGGGCGTTTCCCGAGACAGGTGTCATCAGAGAAGAACAACCTTAACTTCAGAAGGTCATAAGTAATGAAAGGGTTAAGATTTTTTAATAAGTAATTTACAAATCTGTTTCCAGTTGATATTTAAATTTTTTTTTTTCCTGGAATACCCCTTTAGGGTACGTTCCCACACGGCGTATTTGCTGCTGCGTATTTTATTTTCCCTGTTGAAGTCAATGGGTAGGAAAATACGCAGCACCAAATACGCAGCAAAATACGCCATGTGGGAATGCACCCTTAAGGAAATTCAAAAACAAAACAACTTTGTGTCTTATACAGCAGCTGATACGTACTTGTAGGATTAGGATTTTTTTAATAGAAATTATTTACAAATCTTTTCAAATTTCTGGCAACATTAGATGGACAAGAAAATGTTTTACAGTGGAGTACCCCTTTAACCAACATGGTAGAGTATATGTCAAGTGGCATAGTGTTAGGCTGGGTTAACACACAGTATTTCTCCCTAACTTTTCAGCCATTTTTTTTTTGTGGACCAGCATACACATGTGACCAAGAATGTGTAAATTTGGTAACCAGTATTTTAAATGGGCACTGTCACCAACTTTATTTTTTGATATGTTGTAGTACTTATGTATTACAACATCTCTAATATACTTATTTTTTTTTTCATTAAAAAGGTTTAATTTACATTTAAAAACCGGCCACTGAAAAAGGACTCATTTGGGAGTGGCAATCAGTCCTTTTTCAGTTAGGCTGCACTCGCTCCTTGCCTGTCAATCAGACAGGCGGGAGCGAGCGCATTGGCTCCTCAGCCACTGGCTGGGAGGCCACTCCTCCCGCACATCGCCGCCGTCCCTGCACGCCCGCTGCCGGACTCTGCAGTAACTGCAAGTGTAATGAGGGACCGGTATATGCGGGGCGGGGGGGGCTAGTGCCGTAGCGGGGGGGATCTAGCAAAAAAAAAAATAGGATGGTGGGAGCTACTCTTTAATGATGATTATCTAATTCCTACTTCTATGATTGTTACGCAGAACCCATCTGTGACTGGCATCATCACAAATTATATAGTAGTGGATGGTTTGAACAGCCGTATTGAATCCCAGCCATGGATTGCCTTACTTTACAAGTTCAATGGGAGAACCATAAACCAGAATTTTTCACAACATCTTCCAGTATGGTGGTGGCAGTCTTCTAGGCTCTTACTGTAGCACACTGCTTTTCAGATAGGTAGGTGACAGTTAAGAGAATTATTGTAAGATATGTCATCACAACAACATTGCTTTTTGAGGATTCAGACAATTTGTCTATATAATGTGGAGTATTCCAAAATTTTGTAAATTAATATGTATTGTAATATGCATGCAGCTTATAAAGATTTCTCTACATGGTCAGTCTTATGTCTTCTGTATCATGGTTGTGACACTGTTTATTTTTTTCTCTACTTGGCTAACAGAAAGAGAAAAAAATATCTAGTTAGTTGTAAAATTTTGAAGAAAATGAGTACAAGGGGTAAAGATTTTTCTTGACAAAAATAAACCAACAATAGAACTACAGGGATAACACCATTAATAGTGATATTGGTAAGAAATTCAGAAGTGTAAAAATAATCGTATGCTTTGCATGTGACTGCAGCACTGCAGCACTGACCTCAAAACTATTCTTTTAGTATTGAAGAAGATTCAGGAGACGGGAGACTACTGACAACCTGCTGTGTGCTGTTGACTCCAAGTGGAAGGTTGTTGCTTGCAAGGTAAGACCATGATGTTAATATGTATCCCAATTCAGGAGTGGACTGACACCTCATAAGGCCCCAAACAATAGATAGGGGACACTTTTTTTTTTTCATGAGACAACTCCAATACTACTAAGCTATCTAAATTGGTATCTACTTTTAATTGGCTTACTCTTATGCCAAAAAGTTGCTTGTTTAAGTTTTTCATTGTTTTGTAGGGAGACTCTGATGGCCTTATCTGTCAGCACAATGGGAACATGAATTTCTGATAATCCAGCACATATTTGCAACACAGAACTGCCGGATTATCTTGATTCTCTTAAAATTAAACAGAGAACCAGGTCGTGACTTATGAATATAAAGATTATTTTGTGTAAATTGTCCCTATTATACAGCATATGCTATATCTGTTTATTCTAAAAGATAAAGTATTTTTTAGTTCCTTTTGCTTTGGCACATTTAGGCAGATTTAAAATGGATATCCGCAATTTTTTTTGTGAAGTCTGGTAAAGCAAGCACATCCCTATGTCAGCAAGAAGAGATAAATGAGTCAACAGTTACACATGATGTTGTAGAGGCAGAAAATGAAAATGTAGAGGCGGTATCTTTAGAAGCAGCTATCAGTGATTCAGATAGTGAGGAAGAACATGCTAGTGGTCCAGTAAAAAAATATAGATGTTCATACTGTTTCTATAATGCATAGAAAAGGCATTTCACTTCCGGCTGAGGAAGAGGAAATTCTACGTACATCAGTGGTACCAAATCAACCAGATTACAAAACTATTCCAGTTCAAACTATTGTAACACAAAATGTAAAGAAGCGTGTTTTAAATTTCCAAGAATGTTGGTTCCAAAATTTTCCATGGCTGCACTATAGTTTTAGTCTTGAAGGGGTACTATGCTTTTACTGTGCTAAAGCTATGGTATTGAATCTGACTCCTTTACAAAAGAATATTGAGCCAGCATGTGTGTGTGTGGGCTTTAAAATTGGAAAAAAGCCATTGAAAGGTTTAAAAAACATCAGAGTTGTTCTTCTCGTATATATTCCATAAAGCTATTGCATCATAAAGGGTCACAGCCAATTAATGCTCAGCTTTCCATGCAAGTTCAACAGCAACAAAATGATGCATGGCTATGTCTTATCAAAATAATCAAAACCATAGCCCTGTTATCAAAACAAGGTCTCCCTCTTCGTGGCCATGATGGCAATTTTAGGCAGTTCCTGCTTGCACGAGCAGATGACTTACCTTATTTTAAAAAATGGATAATACATAAAACAGAATACATGAGTTCTGACATTCTAAAGTCATTGTCTCACACCATATTACGCCTTATTCGCAAAAAAATAGGAAATAATGCCTTTGACGTTATAGTTGACGGCACACAAGATATATCTGGTCAAGAACAGGAAAGTTTTTGTATTCGCTATAATGGTCTTTCGCCGTAATGGTCTTTGCATGTCATTGTTGCGAGGCCAAACATATGATGGAGCTCCCAATATGGTCAGAAAATATCATGGTGCCCAGGCAATAATAAAGCAGGAACAGCCACTTGCCATCTTTGTCCATTGTGGTGCACATTGCACAAATTTAGTTACACAGGCCACAGCACATCAGTGTCCAATAATAGAAGATGCACTTATGTGCGTGCAAGATCTTGGGAATCTGTTTGGCCAATCTGCCAAATGCAGAACCGCATTTTCAGAGTAGTACATATAAAACCATTGTGCCCAACACGTTGAACTGTTAGGGTGAAGTCTGTGCAAAAAATTCTACAAAACTATGGGGAGATTTTAGAGACGCTTGAAGAAATTTTGAATTCTAGAGGTAGTGGGGATATACACGAACGTGGACTACTACAAAATTTTAGCCAAGTGAAAATCCTGTTAAGCCTTCAAATCTCCCTTAGTGTTATGGAGATACTGGAATGTCTGAATGTATCTGTTACGCCGAGCGCTCCAGGTCCCCGCTCCTCTCCGGAGCGCTCGCGGCGTTCACTTTCTCGCAGCGCCCCGTCAGACCCGCTGACCGGGAGCGCTGCATTATTGTCACCGGCGGGGATGCGACCCGCGTAGCGGGACGCGCCTGCTCGCGGCTCGCATCCCAATCTCCTTACCCGTCCTGTCCCCCGACGGCTCAGTCCCGGCCCGCGCGGCCCTGCTCCCTAGGGCACGCGCGCACCGGCTCTCTGCGATTTAAAGGCCCAGTGCGCCTGGCCCACTTAGTGCTCACACCTGTGCCCTCTCTATATAAACTCACTTCCCCTTTCCAGCATTGCCGGATCTTGTGCCAGTGAAAGCGTTCCTTGTATGTCCCAAGCTAGTGTTCCAGACCCTCTGCCATTGCCCCTGACTACGATCCTAGCTGCCTGCCCTGACCTTCTGCTACGTCCGACCTTGTTCTTGCCTAATCCCTTGTACCGCGCCTATCTCAGCCGTCTACGCTGTGATGCATCCTTTGAAAAAGTGCTTGAATCCACTATGCATCTAGTTGAAAAATACCAAATAATAGAAATTACAGTACCAAGGAAACATAACATTTCTAAACGTCATCAACTTGGGTCAGGTTAACAGTTTCATGCAATGACTGTGACAGAATACTTTAGACCTCAGTATTTCCAAGTAATGGATACTATATTGACACAGTTAATGCAGCGCTTTGACCAAGAAGGATTACTTAGATATGAAAAGCTGGAACATTATCTGTTGACAGGAGAAAATAGTGAAGTTCTTCCCCAATATCCAGAGATTGACTATCACCTTCACTCCGCTCAGTTAACCACCTTTTTAAGTGTTTACAAGTACCATTCAGTATCACAAGTTGTAGATATTCTTAGAAAGATGCCTGCCAGAGGAAGATGTTTTTTTACTCAAGTAGAAAGAATGGTTAGAATATTAATTACTATTCCTGCTTCTTCATGTGAATCAGAGAGAAGTTTTAGTGCACTGCGTAGATTAAAAACATGGTTGCGGTCTACAACGGCACAAAAAAGATTAAACCATGTTGCTATATGCAACATCCATAAAGACATAATGGATGAAGTAGACATAGAAGCTGTAGCAAAGGAATTTGCAATGTGCAGTGATCGCCGCAAAAAAATCTTTGGATTTTAGAAACTTTTGATATTTTCTTATTTAAAGTAGTTAACCAGTGGGAGAGGATTTTTTATCCTTTTTTTAAATTGTTTACCTCCTCCACTTCAGGGGTGCCTCCAGTGTCCCGCTCCAGTCCCCAGCCGCCATCCTCTTCCTTCCCTGAGACCTCTTCTCCAGACTGCAGGTATCTGCAGGTGACTGCAAAATCCTGCATCAGATGTCTCAGGTGAACGTGTCTTCTCCAGACTGCAGATATCTTGGCCCACTCCTCATAAGATCCTGCTCCAGCTGTCTCAGGTGTGAAGGTGTCTTCTCCAGACTGCAGATATCTTGGCCCACTCCTCATAAGATTCTGCTCCAGATGTCTCAGGGGTGAAGGTGTCTTCTCCAGACTGCAGATATCTTGGCCCACTCCTCATAAGATGCTGCTCCAGATGTCTCAGGGGTGAAGGTGTCTTCTCTGGACTGCAGATATCTTGGCCCACTCCTCATAAGATCCTGCTCCAGATGTCTCAGGGGTGATGGTGTCTTCTCCAGACTGAAGATATCTTGGCCCACTCCTCATCAGATTAGGGCTCTTAAAAGACACATCATAATATTCCTATGTTTCGCTCTTTGCCACTCTTGGTTCTTAGGTGTGTGTTCTGGATCAATATCCTGTTGGAGGACCATTCCAATGACCTGTGACTGAGACCAAGCTTTATGGCATTGGTTTCAGTCACAGGTCATTGGTCCTCCAACAGGATATTAATCCAAAACACACACCTAAAAAGACCCAAGAATGGCTAAGAGCGAAACATTGAAAATTATGGTGTGTATTTTAAGAGCCCTAATCTGATACCATTGATCATTTGTGCAAGAAGCTGAAATCAGCAAGATGGAGGACGCCCATTCACACCCGAGACATCTATAGCAGGATCCTATGAGGAGTGGGCCAAGATACCTACAGTCTGGAGAAGACACCTTCACACCCGAGACATCTGGAGCAGTATCTTATGGGGAGTGGGACAGGATACCTGCAGTCTGGAGAAAATACCTTCACCCCTAAGACATCTAATGCAGGCTCTTATATGGAGTGGGTCAAGATACCTGCAGTCTGGAGAAGAGGTCTCAGAGAGTTACAGAAATGGCTGAATTTCAGGGACTGCCTCAAAAGGTTGTGCAACAAAATATTACATTCAGGTACCATCATCATTATGTTGACGTTGAACGACTATTTGACAGCAATGTCTGATTTTCATAAGTTAATTTTCAGTAAATTACTAATCTCTATTTAGTCAGGTTTAAGTTATCTCAGAGAGCGTTATGGGATTTTATGGTAGAAAAGTCCAATGGGGTGAATTCTTATGCAAGTCACTGTATGTGAAATGGGATTGCTGTTGACACTTTTTAAGAGTACTGATTTTCTTTTTTGTGTTGTATAACTGAATTTATACCAAAAAAACATTTGTTTTGTTAAGAGCTAGGCAATATTATTACCAATGCTTTTACATTTCATAATTGAAATATGGAAAACATATTTTATTTCTTTGAGATAAATAAAGGTTACTTTTTTGTAACAACTCAACATGATACCTTTTTTGTGAGAAACTTTGAACACATACATGTGAACTCTTAAAATAACAAATAAAAATCAGTTTACTGAATAACAATATACCGGGTATGTGAAAATGATGTCAATAGTGCCTACACTAACCCCTCGTCCTGACCTCACACACAGCCTTCCTCCCATAGTCCTGACAGATCCCTATCCCTTGAATTCACTTCTTCCTGAAGGTACCTGTGATGAGGAGCCTGTATTGACCCGCCCCATTTAGTCCCTCCCCTTTTATGGCTCTACCCTTTTTCAACATCTCAATGCTATCCCCCCCCCCCCCCCCCCCAGATTTTTTGGGCTTCCTACGCCCCTGGAAGAGAGTAAGTATTTTACAATATACTGTCTGTATCTGTCACCCCTGGCCAGCCATTGCATTCTGCGCTCTGGTCAGCTGAGGAGTGGTATTTCATTCCTGCTCAGCCTTCTGGCTCTGGATCTTGATTTCAGCTTTGTTCTGGTTTTAGTTCAGACTCGTTACTTTTTCTTAGCCATGGCTTTTTAGTTCTATCCTCGTTTGCTTAGCTTTTGGCCTAGTCCTGATTGTTAGTGATTTGTCTGTACTATGATCAGTTCAAATCGATCTAGTTTGTATGTGTTATCTGAACCTGTATCTTGACGTATATTCATGATTATTAGTGTTGTGCTCCGCCATGTTATGGATCCTGAAACATTGTTTTTTGCATGACTGATATTCATATTTGCTAGAATTTTGTGTTTTACCACGGAATGTGTCCTGATCCATTGCTTATCTAGCTTTGTCCCTATACCTGGTGCGTTTGTGCATTCAGTCTTGTGTGACCATATACCAGTATAGTCTTATCTGTACAGGGTCCACCCATTCTCATTCATGGAAACCTGCCGCTATATCTCCTAGTAATGTGATTTGTCATGACCCTCATACCTGCTGTATATTGCTTTGGTCCTGAGGCTGTTGTCTGTACACTATATACCTGCTGCTATATCTTCTGGATATCTGTTTGTTACTACTTTGCAATCTTCCTGTTATATATACTTCCGATTCCCTGTTTGTTTGCTTGTCCCTTGGCATCCTGACCTGTTTCCTGATCTCTGTAGAGTTGTTTATTATTTTGACTTGTGATGCCCATTCACTTAAGCCCAGTGCAGGGATCAGTGCCCTGTTGTGGATCCGCTGTCTAGGGAGGTTACGCACGTAGGCAGGGAAAAGGGTCCTGGGTGAGCTCAGGGCCACACTATTCCCTACTTGGGGTGACCCCTTGTATCTATCTCTCTTTTTATATTTGATCTATCATTGCCTTCAAATTATTATTATTTTTGTAAGTGGATGAAAATCTACCATGATAAATTGAGACCTACGTTTCTAAGGCATGACAAAGATACAAAACTTTTTCCTCACCTCCTGGGGATAAAATCTACAATGTTTCTAATGATAACGATAGAATAAAATAAGTATATTTCTCACGTTTCCATTCTACATTGAAATGTTTTGAACATATTCGAATATTTTTTTGTGTAGATTTGGAACAAAATCAGTGACAAGCCAGCAAGTCAGAAGAAATGCTGAAACCTTTGTGACTTGTAACTCAAAAAACAGCAACGATAGATATATTTGCTAAATACCTGGCTCACTCAAACGCTACGGCCGAGCGAATATACAGGGAGAAAACCATGGACAGCTTGGTGAAAGCCTCTTTGATGACCTCAAGACTTGCTAATGACCTTTAAGAGGGGTGTAAACTTTTTTTCCCCATTACTCGCTAACTTTGGACAGACCCTCTTCCCTGTAAAGTGTGTCTGGCCACTGTTAGCGAATTACCCACCCCGCCAGTTTTTTAGGGGGTTCAGCGTTTTTTCAGGTTAACTTTTTATTTTTATTAGCACTTTTTGGGGGATCTGCGATACGTGCCACCACCAGCAGGTCCATGCTGTGTGGACGGACCGTACCCCTGTGTGCGCCTGCCCTAACAGTAATATATAACTGATCAGCGTTTTTTTTTTAGGGTTCAGGCAGGTGCTTTTTTTATTCCCCCTTTTTGGTGTCTTCTGCTCCCCCTGCCACCACTGAGCCCTAATCAGTGGCGCACACAACTGATTAGGTACTCTCTCTTTGGCGCAGGTTTTTTATTTGCGTTAGAAGTAAACCCTTAGTTAGTGGGTTAGGTATAAAGTAGGAACATTCCCCCCCCCCCCTACACATATACACAAAGTAAAAAAAAATAAAAAGTAGGAACACTCCCCCCGATAAGTGTTAGGCAATGGCTCACAGGGCTTTTTCAGCAGAGGAGGCATGTGACATACTTGCCTTTGACTCTGAAAGCGTCAGTGAGGGCGAGGAAGACCCCACTTTCCTGGTCACTTCCTTGCTCTCCTCACCATCAATTTCTAATAATGAGTCCCCTATGCGAGGCCAGATACCCCCTAAGCAACTGACCATATGCCCCATACTAGCACTAGTGACCATGTCGCCTGTACTAGTATGCTGGTCCACCAGCCAAGTCCATCGGTACCCTCTACCGGTTAACCTGTCTGGACTACCCCCAGAGAACTTTGAGCCCGTGATTCCTGGGTTTGTTGGCAACCCAGGAATCCAAATTGACATCGCCAGATTCACTTAACTAGAGTTTTTTAGTTATTTCAGTGATGACTTTGTCAACATGATGGTGACACAGAGAAATCTGTACGCCCAACAGTTTGTCGCCGCTCACTTTTGGCTAGTCGCAATGGATGGTACGCCGTCAATGCAGACGAAATAAGGACGTTTTGGGGCCTTGTGCTGAATATAGGCCTAATAAAAAAAAAAAAAAACAGTGTCAGGCAGTACTGGAGCGGGGACGTCCTCTACCAGACTCCTCTTTACAGTATGGTAATGGCACAACGTTTTGAGGCCATAAGGAAATGCCTGCATTACAACGATAATGCAGGCAACGAAAGGGAGGTTACGCACGTAGGCAGGGAAAAGGGTCCTGGGTGAGCTCAGGGCCACATTATTCCCTACTTGAGGTGACCCCTTGTATCTATCTCTCTTTATATTTGATCTATCATTGCCTTCTAATTATTATTATTTTTTTTTTTTATTTTTTTTTAAGTGGTTCAAAATCTACCATGATTAATTGAAAGCTACATTTCTAAGGCATGACAAAGAGATACAAAACTTTTTCCTCCCCTCTGGGGATAAAATCTACAATGTTTCTTATGTTAACGATAGATTTAATAAAATAAGTATATTTCTCATGTTTCCATTCTACATTGAAATGTTTTGAACATATTCGAATATTTTTTTGTGTAGATTTGGAACAAAATCAGTGAAAAGCCAGCAAGTCAGAAGAAATGCTGAAACCTTTGTGACTTGTAACTCCAAAAAACAGCAACGATAAAGATATATTTGCTAAATACCTGGCTCACTCAAACGCTATGGCCGAACAAATATACAGGGAGAAGACCATGGACAGCATGGTGAAAGCCTCTTTGATGACCTCAAGACTTGCTAATGACCTTTAAGAGGGGTGTAAGCTTTTTTTTTTCTCCATTACTCGCTAACTTTGGACAGACCCTCTTCCCTGTAAAGTGTGTCTGGCCACTGTTAGCGAATTACCCACCCCGCCAGTTTTTCAGGGGTTCAGCGTTTTTTCAGGTTAACTTTTTTTTTTTTTTTAGGGGATTTGCGATACGTGCCATCACCAGCAGGTCCATGCTGTGTGGACGGACCGTACCCCCGTGTGCGCCTGCCCTAACAGTTATATATAACTGATCAGCGTTTTTTTAGGGTTCAGGCAGGTGCTTTTTTTATTCCCCCTTTTTGGTGTCTTCTGCTCCCCCTGCCACCACTGAGCCCTAATCAGTGGCGCACACAACTGATTAGGTACTCTCTCTTTGGCGCAGGTTTTTTATTTGCGTTAGAAGTAAACCCTTAGTTAGTGGGTTAGGTATAAAGTAGGAACATTCCCCCCCCCCCCCCCTACACATATACACAAAGTAAAAAAAAAAAAAAGTAGGAACACTCCCCCCGATAAGTGTTAGGCAATGGCTCACAGGGCCTTTTCAGCAGAGGAGGCATATGCCATACTTGCCTTTGACTCTGAAAGCGTCAGTGAGGGCGAGGAAGACCCCACTTTCCTGGTCACTTCCTTGCTCTCCTCACCATCAAGTTCTAATAATGAGTCACTATGCGAGGCCAGATACCCCCTATGCAACGGACCATGTGCCCCATACTAGCACTAGTGACCATGTCGCCTGTACTAGCATGCTGGTCCACCAGCCAAGTCCATCGGTACCCTCTACCAGTTAACCTGTCTGGACTACCCCAGAGAACTTTGAGCCCGTGATTCCTGGGTTTGTTGGCAACCCAGGAATCCAAATTGACATCGCCAGATTCACTGAACTAGACTTTTTTAGTTATTATTTCAGTGATGACTTTGTCAACATGATGGTGACAGACAAATCTGTACGCCCAACACTTTGTCGCCGCTCACCCTGGCTCACTTTTGGCTAGTCGCAATGGATGGTACGCCGTCAATGCAGCCGAAATAAGGACGTTTTGGGGCCTTGTGCTGAATATAGGCCTAGTCAAAAAAAAAAAAAAGTGTCAGGCAGTACTGGAGCGGGGACGTCCTCTACCAGACTCCTCTCTACACTATGGTAATGGCACAACATTTTGAGGCCATAAGGAAATGCCTGCATTACAACGATAATGCAGGCAACGAAAGGGAGGTTACGCACGTAGGCAGGGAAAAGGGTCCTGGGTGAGCTCAGGGCCACATTATTCCCTACTTGAGGTGACCCCTTGTATCTATCTCTCTTTATATTTGATCTCTTTATATTTGATCTATCATTGCCTTCAAATTATTATTTTTTTTTTTTTTAAGTGGTTCAAAATCTACCATGATAAATTGAGACCTACATTTCTAAGGCATGACAAAGAGATACAAAACTTTTTCCTCACCTCCTCTGGGGATAAAATCTACAATGTTTCTAATGATAACGATAGATTTAATAAAATAAGTATATTTCTCATGTTTCGAACATATTCGAATATTTTTTTTTGTGTAGATTTGGAACAAAATCAGTGACGAACCAGCAAGTCAGAAGAAATGCTGAAACCTTTGTGACTTGTAACTCAAAAAACAGCAACGATAAAGATATATTTGCTAAATACCTGGCTCACTCAAACGCTACGGCTGAGCGAATATACAGGGAGAAGACCATGGACAGCATGGTGAAAGCCTCTTTGATGACCTCAAGACTTGCTAATGACCTTTAAGAGGGGTGTAAGCTTTTTTTTTTCTCCATTACTCGCTAACTTTGGACAGACCCTCTTCCCTGTAAAGTGTGTCTGGCCACTGTTAGCGAATTACCCACCCGCCAGTTTTTTAGGGGGTTCAGCGTTTTTTCAGGTAAACTTTTTTTTTTTAGCACTTTTTGTCCACACCAGCAGGTCCATGCTGTGTGGACGTACTGTACCCCTGTGTGCGCCTGCCCTAACAGTAATACATAACTGATCAGTTTTTATTTTAGGGTTCAGGCAGGTGCTTTTTTTATTCCCCCTTTTTGGTGACTTCTGCTCCCCCTGCCACCACTGAGCCCTAATCAGTGGCGCACACAACTGATTAGGTACTCTCTCTTTGGTGCAGTTTTTTTTTATTTGCGTTAGAAGTAAACCCTTAGTTAGTGGGTTAGGTATAAAGTAGGAACCCCCCCCCCCCCCCTACACATATACACAAAGTAAAAAAAAGTAGGAACCCCCCCGGATAAGTGTTAGGCAATGGCTCACACGGCGTTTTCAGCGGAGGAGGCATATGCCATACTTGCATTTGACTCTGAAAGAGTCAGTGAGGGCGAGGAAGACCCCACTTTCCTGATCACTTCCTTGCTCTCCTCACCATGAAGTTCTAATGAGTCCCCTATGCGAGGCCAGATACCCCCTATGCAACTGACCATGTGCCCCATACTAGCACTAGTGACCATGTCGCCTGTACTAGTATGCTGGTCCACCAGCCAACTCCATCGGTACCCTCTACCGGTTAACCTGTCTGGACTACCCCAGAGAACTTTGAGCCCGTGATGACTTTGTCAACATGATGGTGACAGACAAATCTGTACGCCCAACACTTTGTCGCCGCTCACCCTGGCTCACTTTTGGCTAGTCGCAATGGATGGTACGCCGTCAATGCAGCCAAAATGAGGACGTTTTGGGGCCTCGTGCTGAATATGGGCCTAGTCAAAAAAAAAAACTGTGTTAGGCAGTACTGGAGCAGGGACGTCCTCTACCAGACTCCTCTCTACAGTATGGTAATGGCACAGCATTTTGATGCCATAAGGAAATGCCTTCATTACAACGATAATGGAGCATGTCACCCCCCCCCCCCCCCAAGGTGATCCTGCCTATGACCGGCTGTACAAGATACGGCCGATCATAGATCACTTTGAGGCAAAATTTATGGAGGCCTACGTCCCCAAAAGGGAGCTCTCTGTACATGAGTCTCTTAACAGTTTCAAGGGGAGACTCATTTTCTGCCAATATATCCCGTGAAGCTGTATGAACTTTAAAGTTTAGAATATACGAGGGTCGAGATTCCCATATTCAAACCCCAGAATCTCCCCCCCCCCCCCATTCTTGGTGTCAACGGGAAGACGTTGTGGAACCTTTTGCACCCACTACTAGATAAGGGTTACCACCTTTACGTGGATAACTTTTACACTAGTATCCCTCTGTTCAAATCCCTTGCCGCCAGATCTACGTCCGCTTGTGGGACCGTGCAGAAAAATTAGAAGGGCCTCCCGACCTATCCCCTCCAGGCGCCAATCCCAAGGGGTGACTCCCGTGCCTTTACCCATGAAAACCTGCTGCTGGTCAGGTATAAGGACTACAATTCCCAGCACCCATAATGGGGCATTTCTTACAGAAATGCCCCTAAAATCCACTTCAAACTTAACTGGTCCCTGAAAAAAAATCATATTGAATTTTTCATGAAAATTGCTGCTTTACTTTGAAGCTCTCTCATGTCAACTTTATGATGTCAACATAAAGTAGACATATTGTATATTTATTGGTTTGCCCGTTCGCGAACATTTGCGGAAATTCACGAATGGAAAATTTTATGTTCGACATCTCTATTTACGTGTCCACAGTCTGGGAACTTGTGGACATCCACTTGGTAGAACCTTTCCCAATAACGGAGGAAGGCTATCAATATATATTCACTGCACTGATTACTTCTCGAAATGGGTAGAGGCTTTTTCCATGAAGACTAAATCGGCTCGGGAGGTGGCTAGGCACACCTTCTCCATGATTTACTGTCATGGATGCCCAAAAATAATTATTTCGGACCCCAGGGTAGAGAATTGGTAAACCAAGTGAGTGTACTAACATTTCAAAGATAAATGCTTAAAAAACGGATGTATCTAATATTTTCTTTTTGTTCTGTAGCTTAACAACCGGATCTGCACTCTACTAGGAGTTGAAAGGAGTGTGACTGCAGCTTACCATCCACAGACAAATGGACTGGACAAAAAAAAAACTAACCACTACATCAAGTGGTAAAATTACTCCTGCGTTATTCAATTTTTATCTCAGATACATGTCAAACATTTTGATTGGTTAGGGTTTCATTGCTTAGACCCCTATTCATCAGGAGAACCAATGCCTAAAAGTGAGTGTCAGGGACATTCACTATCCTTATTGCGAGAATCTCTGTCCTGCAGCCCGAAAGTTAAGATGGAGTCACTGGACAGAAATTGCACCGAGATGGTAGTGAAGCTCATTGACACTCAGTTATACACTCATTCCCCTGATCTGTAGGAGTCTTAGCACAGACACCCCCACCGATGAACATATTTAGACCGGTCTCTGTGGCTTTTCAAAAGTTTTTTTAAGGAAAGGTACACTTTCAGCTGCTTTTTAATTTAAGTTTAAGGTTTAATATTAATTCCATATAATGTTCTTCTTGGATTCAACTAACTTCTGTTACTGCTTTAGACTTTGTTAAAGGGGAACTCCACCCCTAAAAATCGAATCCCCTATCCTTTGGGGAAGGACCCCCGCAATCTTCCTGCTGCATCCGTTTAGTGTAGCGTGGGAGGCTCGTGATGGCCATCACGCCCCTTCCATAGACTTGCATCGAGGGGGCGTGGCCGTGACGTCACGACTCTGCCCTGCATAGCCAATCATCCAGCGTGGAACGAACTTCGCTCCATGCACCAGATGTCTGGGATGCCGCTTTAAGTTTGATAGTATTATACTTTGAATTTGTTTACATTTCGGTGCACTTACAAAGCTTGTGAATGAAAGGCAGAATGACTGGGACACCTGTTTGGAGGCCACCTTATTCTCCTTGCGATCCAAGATTCAGACATAGTACTCGCCATTTCGTCTAATGTACAGGAGGGAAGCTGTTTTTCCATCTGAAGTTCCTATTGATCTGCCTGAAAGTCAAATGAAAGTAAAATATTGCCTATAGTACATGTAATAATCGGGTCATATTTCCAAATCTCAGTCTTCCTTTATTAAACTCCAATTTACTGTGCTGTTTTAAATAAGATTTTAACATCATATTTTTTTATGTTTTTTAACTTAGATTCTAGTTTTCTTAACCCCCTTTTTTTTGCGTGTTAATTTTTTTATTTTTTTTAGTTATTCTCAATATGTTGTATATTTTTGGTTCTTCAGCTTTCAAACATCATTCTACCAACTGAGAGGACCTATGAGTAGTTTGTAGAGGAAAAGCAGGCTGCAACAGTGTTGGTACACAAAGCAACTAAAGCCAACATTGAGAAGGCACCAGGAAAGCAGAAGGAGGCTCATCCTAAGAATGTCCTCAAGAAATATAAAACCTTAACATACAATGTCAGTGAAGAGGTCTGTAAAAAAAAAAAGCCTTTTAAAAACTCTGAGGAGAGCACACAAGCTGTCCAATCAGTGTTCAAAGGACGGGTGCCCTCCCTGGCCGACAACTGGGACTTGGAAATATTTCAGGTCGCGCGCACCACCCCGGAGACCGGGGGATTCAGCAGACAAAAGCGAAGTCGAAGCGTGAATTAAGTCCACCAGGGGCGAGCATTCAGCAATTTGGCAAAAAATTAAGCCCAACTCCACGAGTGGTTTGGGACAAAAAAAAAAAACTGAGTTCATGATAGGTACTCTTTAAAGTGTACCTATGATGAAAATTATAGGCCTCATCTTTTTAAGTGGGAGAACTTGCACAATTGGTGGCTGACTAAATTTTTTGCCCCACTGTACCTGGTCATTTTTCCCCTGTTGTGCTGAGAGCGGTGTACCATTCTGTGTTCCCTGTCTACCTTTTTAAAATATGAATTTATTTATTTTATTTCATTTGTTTAGTTCTCCACAGGACTTCAGTTTACCATTGTTGTGTAATTATTAGCCCTTAAAATGTCCTCCTTTTCTGGAATAATTTGAGGAATTGAGTCACCTCGGATAGGGAATTTAATAGACACTGCCCTTTCCTGATGCTTATTGTCTGATGTTTTGACTAAAAATGTTTGAGATTCTGAATACTTTTTGTGGTGTTTATTGCAGGCTCACAAAAAATTCTAAAATGTTGAATATATAGTAGAACCATCAGATTTCCATAGTAAAGATGTGATTGACCTATTGAAGACACATCCATCGCTATGGGACAAGGAGGATCCGAAAACAAATAAAAATATGGTTGTAGGCTACAAGAAGCCATAAGTAAGTATTTTTCTTTTAGGGTTTTGGGGCAAGATCTTAAGAATTTTGTGCTTTTACACAGCATGTCAGGTCCCATGTCCACAATATAAACACTTCTTCCCTTTTAGACAAATTTGTACAGAAACTGTGCCGTTCCATGAGGGACAGTTATTTTAAATTTGTTCACGAATCGCACCAGCCCAGTGGATCAGCAAGGAAAAAACTGAGTACAAACATTTGACTTGTTTATCCTTTCTACAAAAAGTCCAGGAGATATGAACATAAGTTTGAAACTGCAAGTAGCAGTTAAAGCTCCCAATAGGCTATAATTACCTATGCCTGGCATTTTGCTCGATCATAACTCGTCGCAACTGAGGCCACAATGGATGACTGCAGTGTCCCAGTAATAATGAGTCACACACGGAGGATATATCAGTACCGTAGGTGCGGTTTGTTTTATCATCATTGTTTGGTCAATGTTCTAACTGACTCTGAAAAGTGGGTTATAGTTATTTATTTTGGTTTTATTGACACATCTCACGTACTGATTATTTATTTGTAAAGGAAGTTTGTAATTTGGACCCCCTGCATTTTTAACTAGATTAAGTGCACGTATCTTTGTTTATTTATATATTCTGTTTATCGATATTTAATAAATTTTTAATACATTTTTATATAGTGAATTATTGGTGAAGTATTGGTTATCTGTACAATTGCTGTGGACCTTTGTCTAATATTCATTATAACCATTTTTTGCAGTTTTGGAATCTAAATTTATATTAAATACACAACTTTAATTACATTTTTACACTAAATATCCTCTTGATACCTAGAGGTTGTGAGCTTTGAGGAGTAGCCCTGATTTTTGTATATACTCTTTTCCTCTACAGTTTTTTATAAATCTCCCCATATGTTTCTGTGTGCAACTATACCTGTCATGATAATTTTAACACATCACAGAGACATGTCACAAATTTTTTTATTTTTTTTTATTGGTTGGAATCTGACTGCTCAGACCATGGCTGATTGACAGAATGTGCTGTATCACAAGTGCTGAGACGTGCTTGTGTCTTGGCTCTGTCTCCCTGCCAAAACAAACTCTGTTCCTTATTTCTCATCCTATCAGCACCGTACACTGAGACGTGCTTGTGTCTTGGCTCTGTGTCTCCCTTCCTAATCTCTTATCCTGTCAAATCTTGAGAGGTATTTGGGACGGATCCTAGAGTCACCCTACCTACTTGGATGGACTTTGGGACATCGCTATTTGTACCCCTCAGTTGATTTTGTCCAGTGACATGAAGCTCAGAGTTAAAATACTTTAATTTACTGTTTTAATACACTTTCTGCACACGGTCCACTTTCTGTGCACAATACACCTTTTTGCACATGGTCTACCTTTTACACACTGTCGACCTTTTGCACACGGTCCACATTTTGCACAATGCACTAATTCTACACATGCTTCTCCCTTTTGCACACAGTCCGACTTCTGCACACCTCCACCTTTTGCACTCAAGGCACTGTATAAGGAGAGCTATTTTTATTGGATTATCTCCCAGACTCGCTGTCACCTGTATTGTCTTTACTGACCCTTCCCCCTGTGATGTCCTTCCTATAAAAGAAGACACTTGTTCCACAATAAAGAGTTCTGATTTTATACCTGAAGACTGGTGTTGCCTGGTTCTTTGGGTACAAGGATGCAATAATCTCTAGTTCTGCCTGGGGATATTGCCTGTGATACGCTGGGGCTTGTCATCCGGAAGGAGAAGTCACTTTTGGCGGAGTCAGTCCGTCACAATTGGTGGGATCTGACTTCTCGACACTGAGACCAGCCCAGCTGGGGGAGATACAGCCGCTGGCGTGACCCCGGTCTCAGCAACTTACCCTGGCGAGGAAGAGCCTGTAAGGATGGAGGATTTCCGAAGAGAGGTGCAATGGTTCCTGGGTCTCTTCAAAGATCCTCCACGAGAGAGTGTGAACAGGGTCCTTACACAGCTGACACAACTCCATATAGCGAAGCTGCAGTATGCCATGGAATAGATGTCCATGCAAGAGAGAGCCTTAATTCGCTTGCAGATTTGGCAAGTTGTTCTTGAGGAGTCGGTGAGAAGCCGAGCACAAGTCCTGCCCATCCCAGAACAGCGCTTCAGGGAACAGGTCCACTTGCGGCTTTGCTACCTCAGAGAGCAACCCATGGGCAGCGAAATGGATGAGTTGCACAGATTGGTGCCAAAAGAAATGGAGCTCGAGGCTCATTACCGTGCCCTGTACTGGTGGGCAAGCTGCAGGCAGTCAGAGCAAAACACAGCCTGTTCTCCGGAAGGGACAGACTTCAGTTGGCCTGGTCTATTGTGGGATGCATTCGAGGAGCGGTACGACTTTGGCCGTACCGAGGCATACAGACTCTAGGACATCCAGGACAAGTGGAGAGAGATGCTGTAGCAGCCGGAGGTGCCAGACCTGGAACCGGATCTATCTTGGCTGACGTATCAGGAATGATACCTCGAGGAAGACTACCTGTCCTTGTTTGAGGGAGATTTCTACGGGGACGAGCCATGTACAGCAGAGGAAACCAGCACAGATGAGACGGCTGGTCTCTGTCTTCCCCTGGATTGCACACAGGAACGCAACGCTCTAGCAGTATCCGATCAGGACACCAGGGTGGAAGCGCAGGCATTAGGGCTGAGTTCTGCTACACTCTGTCCAGCATCAGACACCAGTGCCAGCTCTACAGCTACAGAGGTGTCAGTGATACCTGTACCAGTCCATCCTGGATCGCAGGCAGTTGGCCTGGATCCACAGAGACTGTGTAACAGCACAGGAGCAAGCACAGACGGTGCGGCTCCCCAGAGGGAGAATTTTACGTCAGGAGATGGAGAGGTTGCAACTGGATGAGGAGGCAGTTGACCTCCCTCTCCACCTACTGAGCACAGCCCCGGCTGAAGCGCCGGCTTCAGGGCAGAGTCCTACTATACTCTGCTCAACAATGAATACTGCAGCTACAGAAGGAACCGTGATCCCTACACTGGTACAGCCGGGATCGCAGGCATCGGCCTGGATCCCCAGCGGCTGTTTAACGGTACTGGTGAAAGCACAGTTGGTGCAGCTCCCCCGCTGCAGAATTCCATATTGGGAGATGGAGTGGCTGGTTTACCTCCCCAGCGCCAGACATTGCAAACAGGTGAGAAGGTAGTCTACCTTCCTGTCCACCTAGTGATCACTTCTCCGGCTGAAGGGCTGGCATCAGGGCAGAGTTTTGCTAAAATCTGTCTAGCACTGAAGACTGCCAGCAGGTCTGCAGTTACAGATGGGACTGTGGTCCCTGCATCGGTCCAGTCAGGATCCCAGACGGTTGACCCGGATCCCCAGCGGCTGTGGAACCTTACAGGGGTTGGCACAGTCGGTGCGGCTTCTCAGTGGCAGATATTGCAACAGAGTGAGGAAGCAGTCGGCCCCCTGCACCTTCAACTGGTGACAGATGGAGTTTTCCTTTGGGAAAGGTTGCTTGGGAGGGGCTCGGAAGCTAGCCTCCTTCCCACAGACTATGGGCTAGGCCAGGCCTTCCCCCGGCCAGGGGAGGGGGAGGAAAGCAGAATTTTTTTTTGAGGGGAGCCCGAGTAAGCTTCATACAGGGTTTGCTGGTATTGGATTACATTGTTGCCGCACACCCCAACCAAGAGGAGGACCAGGACAACTGCGTCTGGTGGTTGAAGTCCGGACGGCCCCAAGTGGAACCGTTGGGATCGCACCGGGTCTGCCGTTTTATTAGGGGGGAGCACTGTGACGGATCCTAGAGTCACCCTACCTACTTGGATGGACTTTGGAACATCGCTATTTGTACCCCTCAGTTGATGTTGTCCAGTGACATAAATCTCAGAGTTAAAATACTTTTATTTACTGTTTTCATACACTTTCTGCACACGGTCCACTTTCTGTGCACAATACAGACACACGTTCACATCCGGAAGGAGAAGTCACAGTATTGTACTCTCTGTCCCATCATACACACGAGATACGCTAGATCTGTTGGGGAAGGTGGAAGGATTAACAGTGAATGGTGACACGTTACTTGCCTCTATCGATGTGGAGGCGCTATAGTTTTCCATCCCCCACATTGTTGGTATCGGTGCACTTTCATACTATTTATCATCTCAGAGCATTCACCATCAAGCCCACAGCCAATTTGTCATCAAACTCAATTATGTCCTCCCCCACAATTATTTCATCTTTAATGGGCGATACTTCCACCAGCTCAGGGGTACCGCGATGGGGAGTCTGTGCGCGCCATCTTACGCAAATCTTTTCCTGGGCTGGTGGGAGGCTACTATTGCTTTTGATGGTGAGAGGGAGATGTCTGAATACGCAATATTTTGGTCACGTTATATTGATTGTAGACAGGCTCTAAGGCTGACTTTATCCAATTTATACTGTCTTTGAATCAAAATGATATAGGACTAGAGTTTACATTTGAAATACACACGGACACTGTGGCATTCCTTGATGTGAGGATTATGAAAAATGAACAGGGAAGACTCAGCACCACAGTACCGCAACGAACAGCCTCCGGAGGTGGGAAAGCTGCCACCCAGTCCCCCTTAAGAGGGGGCAGTAACTCCGCCTCAGGAGGAACTGTTCAAACACTCAGGAGTTTCTACATCAGGCCAGAGACTTAAGAGCACGGTTTCCTAAACGTGGCAATCCTGACTCAGTCCTGAGACCAGCATATGGATTTGCATTAGAACACAACTTCTCATACCTAAACGAAAGGAAGATATGCCACAACCAATGAGAATTATTGGCATGTTTGATGTTTTTCTAGGGAGATAAGACAAATTATCTCCAAACATTGGGACATACTTAAACTTGATCCAGGCCTATCTGATGTTATAGGGACTTCACCAGCAATCACCTATAGAAAAGGAAAGAGCTAACGTGAAACTCTAAAACAGTCACTTAAATCCATGTCCCTGAGGCTGCAATAAGTGTGGACACTGCAAAGCATGCGACAATATTTTGAAAACTAAGCTAGTGATAGATCCCACAACAGAGAGAATGATTAACATCAACCAATTCATAAACTGTAGCACCCGGGGAGTGGTGTATGTGACCATCTGCACCTGTGAGAAATATTACGTAGGGAAGACAACCCATGAGTTACGGAGAAGTGTACTGGAGCACCTCGGTGACATTTGTAACAGCGGAGATACACCTGTGGCTCTACATATGAATATCTGTCACCAAATATATTAAACAGATCTAATTTATTGGTGTAGAACAGATTATCCCCACACAACGAGGGGGTGATATCGATAAGGTGCTTTTTTTTAAAAAGAATGCAAGTGGATATGCTGCCTGCAAAGCTTGACCCCTAAGGGATTAAATGAGCAGCTTTGTTATGCACCGTTTTTATGAGCAGGTACCCATCTTTGTATACATACAGTTCCTTTCCCTGTCCCCTTTCCCCTATATATTACCCCTTCTCTAAGCAAATTCCTGTCTACACTATAACCAAGGGTGGTGGGATAGGTAGATAGGGAAAGTCCTAGTGGACCGGTACGAGTAAGATGATCTGTGTAGGGGCTTTTAGGAGGAACGAGAACTACAGTACCGCCCTTATGAGGGTGTCCATGCCGTTTAGGGCTAGGGATCTATACATAGGGAGTACTAGGGTGAGTGTAGGACTACGATATCTCTACTATGTTAATATATATATATATATATATATATATGTTTTTTTTTATTCCCAAAGCAATTTTTTTTTTATTGGCGATCTGCACATGACATGTCCCATGAGTAATAAAAATAAGAATAACCACTGGTGGGGTATCCTTGATTGGTAATGGGCATAGTCTGTTGCTAAATTTGGAATAATCTGATGCAGTATAGTGAATAATAAGTATGTCACAATGTTTGATTGAGATAGGGCGTCCCTGAGTTTGGTAATACCGTGTCTTATAAATAGCATGTTCCTTAAATTCTATGCAATTATATTGTAATGGAGAAAACCGAGAGTATCCACGTTGTATATATGGTTTACCTTACTTTTCTCCGTTTATACAAATCCCTGCAGAGAGATGTGGAAATCTGTGTAATATGTCTTTTTTTTTATCATCCATAATGTGGAATGGCTCACCATCTCTATATAAACTAAATGACTACCTGGAGAAACTGGCCAAAAATCAGGGTTTTAATTTCATATGTAATAGTCCCGAGTAGCGCTCATGTCTATAAACAGTGAACTTAGGGGAGTGATTTCACTCTGTGAGAAGGCTCTTCCCCGTGCAGTGTCATGTGGGGCGGAGTCCTAGGTGGTCATTAGAGCGCTCACATGATGTACATCACGTGGGCATGCTCACAAGCGTGCAGTCCCGGCAATACAGCGGGAACACTGCCACTGCAGCATCCGAGCACTGTTCCTTTACTGTGAGTATACTCGGCATATTTAAATGACTAAAAGCGGAGGTACTATAATAGATAGTTGGTCTGAGTCTACCTGTGAAATACTTTGCTGTAGGTAGCATTGATACCCAGGTGCTCTCGGGGGTCATGTGAGTAGTTATATAGTGATACATGGATCTTGTGCACCATCAGTGGGGTAAGAAAACCAACTACTCTAAACCCCAGTCTGATAACATGTGTACTAATGGGAGAGCACATGGTGACGCTATGGCTGCAAATATTATGATTGATTTAGGGGTCCATCAATGCATAGTGACTAGAAAAGTGTATTCTGAAATTTTTCTAAACTTTTTGTATACATGGACATGGGTATAAAAATTATAAAAAATCATAATGACATAGCTTCCTGTATGTTTTTCCCCTGAAGAAGGAGGCGTTGTGTATATTCTATCTATACGCTTGCAGAAACCCGCCGGGATTGGGAATCTTGTGTGACTAATGCATGTGGTGTTGATCCATGCGATGGTGAACAGATGTTGTGATATATATATATATATATATATATATATATGGTTGACCCCCTATTTTAGGTTTTTTGGCTGCTGAATGTGGGCCATCTGTAGTTATTATTTCATAGGTGGGACACTGTTTTTTGCATTTGTATATATTATAATAATAAAAGCTAAGTTTTAGAAGCACCTTTTCCCAGTGGGTTCTATATATATATTCTTACGAAATTTTTGGGGGATTTTCGGTTCTATCCTGGCATACGTGTAGCCTATTTATCTTGTACACAATATTTATTGTCTCTGTGTCTCCCTGCCAAGACAAACTCTATTCCTTTTCGTAATTTCTCTTTTTTCCCCATATTATCTTAGGTTGAGAATGTAGCACAATTCTTATTCTTCACTAACAGTGAAAAGCCAGCACTAGATTTTATTTGCAACATTGAGAAGTCAAATGATTACTTTGACAAGCTGCTAGAAATCGGCAATACTCATCAGAACGTCTTCAATTATCTCAACAACATGAAGCGCTTTGTGTCCTATCTGATGAATGCCACATCACTCGTCTTAGGAGACAAGGAGATGTATAGTGCGGCAGGGATCTACCTGAGCCATCTTGGTGCATTCAAAAAGCGACTCCGCAGGGTAATAGCTAAGGAGTATGTAATAAAAGAATAAAAAAGCTACATATTGTATGTTATTAAAGGGGTGCTCTGCCCCTAGACACCTTATCACCCATCCAAAGGATAGGGGATAAGATGTTTGATCGAGGGGGTCTCACCACTGGGGACCCCCCCCCCCGATCTCGGCTGTGGCACCCCCAGACATCCGGTGAAGGGAGCGAACTTTGCTCTGTACCGGATGACTGGCAATGCGGGGCGGAGGCTCGTGACGTCACATTCATGCCACTCTGGTGATGTCACGCCCACGCTCCCTCAATGCCAGTGGTATGGGAGGGGGTGTAACGGCTGTCATGCCCCTTCCCATAGACTTACATTGAGGGTGTGTGGCCATGACATCACGAGCGGGGTGCAGCATTACTTTTTAATCACTTATTACATTTTTTTTTTTTTTTAGGTTTACGCCATTCACCCTACGGGGTCATTAAGATTATATATTAATAGTTTAGACATTTCTGCACGCAACAATACCACATATATATTATGTTATTATTATTTATTTCTTTTTTTGGAAAATGTGAAATGGGGGGGGTTTAAACATTTTTATGAGGGCAGGGCTTATTTATATTTTTTTAAATAACATTTTTTTTTTATTTTGACACTTATTAAGCCTCTCCAAAGGGGACTATTAGAGGCAATCAATAAATTGCTTTTGCTGTTCACTGCTAAGTTACTGCATAGCTCTGATCAGTGTTATAGGCGCTCTGCTTATACAGCCTGCCATACTGTATAAGAAGAGCCTAAGACCACAGCATAGAGGTACAGAAAGGAGCCCTAGACACCATTCGGCCACTCTAACTTCCATGAGTTTCCATGAGTCCATTGAGGTAACCGGCAACCTTTTCTTTCATGCCTTAGATGCTGCTTTTAGCATTGAACACAATATCTAAAGAGAGAACATCAGGGTGATCTCAGCCAGGACCTGCCATCTACGAAGTGAGCGCAGCTTCTTAGGCCTTGCATCCTCTAGTGGTTAATCAGCTTAATTTTTTTATTTTCTTTAGTCCCTACAGGGAAAAGCTCTTGTCTGAGAAAGTTAAGAGGCCAGACGAGCTGGCACTGGTATTGACAAATGCAGAACCCACTTTCAAAAAACCTTACAAATGGCACAAAATAATAAAACGCTACTGGAAAGTGTAAAATTTATAATTCTCAACTCTCTGGAATGCCTTATCATTCTTAGCATATTTCAGGAGAACTGGGGTGATCCAAAACATGACACCAAGTAACCTGTGATTTTTTTAGATTTTTTTTTTTTTTTAATCAGTCATTTAGCCATGTACCTCGCTTAATTCTAGTGTCCACAAAAGTTATATAATGTTGAGGCTGTTGAGATTTAAAAAAAAAAAAAGCTATACTTGCCTATCCCACTAGTACCTCACAGAATCCTCTAAAGAACCTGTGAGAGTGCTTATTGTTTCCCAACGCTTATCTCTCCTGTGTCATGACCAACTGGGGGACAGGAAGAGTGAGCCTTAAAATGACCCTAAAGACTCTCTCTCCCTGCCTACTTGCCTATACACCCTAAGCGGTGAATCAGTCACAGGCCAGAAAAGAAACGGAAAACTACTAGACAACAAGATATACCAAGCAGGATACAAATACTAACAGGGCAGAATATAAACAGGCAAACTGATAAGGAAACATAGGACACTGTTCACACTGCGACACAGAACAAACAAACTGGACACCCCACTCCACAAAAGGAGTAGCCATTAATAATAAAGCCAAATAGACTACTAGCCAGCGGGCACACTTGACAGTGTGGTCAGGATGCTGACCCAGTAGGAAAGAGAAATATAAAACACAGAACTTAATAAAAACTGATACAAGAACACCAAACTCTACAACGTAGAGGAACACTGGTCAGGATACTAGACAGGATATTTCTCAAGATACAAGAACTGGATGAGTCTTAATAGACTCCAGGACACCAATCAGGAATTATAAAATACAGAGCATGGATAACACTAGCAAGACTAACTCAGTGTGAACACAAAAGGAGAACGAACAAACATGATCCTAAAACCGACTAATGTAACACAGACTAAAATACAAGGAGCATGCTATATAACCATGGCTAAAAACCCAGATAAAATGACAAGATAAATACAAGGTAAATTCTCAAGCAGACATATTGCAGAATATTGCACAAACAGACATAGTGGCATTAAACTAAATATCCAGCTCTGAATGCAGGAGAAGTCCGGCTTAAAATACACACCCGAAATCTCATTCGTTCAGAGCATTAACCATTCCCTATGCAGGGAGAATAGAAAACTGCTCTGAACATCCTAGTGTGTGAATACACACAAACAGAAAAATACAAAAACAAATAAAGAGACATTGCATCCTGCCGGCCTCCTCAGAGCGAAACCTGCCTTCTCAGCCAATTATTGGCTATGGCGGGTTTGGTTCTGACCTTTCTTCTCAAGAGCAGGCATCGAGGGCCCTAAAGGAGCTGTTGGGGACCAGAGATAAGTCAGTATTTTATTATGATTATTTTTATTATAGTGCTCTTGGTTCCAGGGTGCTGTACATATGATAAGGGTGAAGCAGGGAGATTGCTGGGGACCCTCGCGATCAGACATCTTATCCCCTATCCAAAGAAAAAGGGATATGATCTCTAGGGGCGCAGTACCACTTTAAACTAAATTTGTTGGGCAATGGGTAGCCAGAGAGCAGCAGATTGAGGATGAATTAGAGAAGGCCAAGAGTGTTTGATGGAAGGCCACAGGAGATGAAAAGGGCTTGTAGAAGTAGTTTTAGATGAGTAAGGGTTAAGGAAAGAGCGGATTTAAGAAATGTTTTTAAGGTGAAGGAGGTAAGGGTCTGGATGTAGGGTTTAAATATTTTAGTTTTACAACTTTAGCATTCTGGAAAGAATTTTGGGGACGCTGATACCCCCTAAACTTCACATTTTGTTGTAGATCGATGAGTGGAAGAGAAGATCTGCTTATCGTAAAGATTATGTTGGCATATCCGTACATGAACACAAGATCAGGGCAAACCAAATTGCAGTTCTGATTTTAAGTAAAGAAGAAGAAAGAGTAAGTATTTTACAATATACTGTCTGTATCTGTCACCCCTGGCCAGGCATTGCATTCTGTGCTCTGGTCAGCTGAGTTGTGGTATTTCATTCCTGCTCAGACTTCTGGCTCTGGATCTTGATTTCAGCTTTGTTCTGGTTTTAGTCCTCTTGGTTTCAGATCAGACTCGTTACTTTTTCATAGCCATGGCTTTTTAGTTCTATCCTCGTTTGTTTAGCTTTTGACCTAGTCCTGTTTGTTAGTGATTTGTCTGTACTATGATCAGTTCAAATCAATCTAGTTTGCATGTGTCATCTGAACCCGTATCTTGACGTATATTCATGATTATTAGTGTGTTGTGCTCCACCATGTTATGGGTCCTTAAAAAGTTTTTTTGCTTTACCCCTATACCTAGTGTTTTAGGTTTAGTCTTGTATTATCCATTCCCTGTGTATTCTGATCTGTATAGACTCCTGACTGATATTCATACCTGTCTGAATTTTGTGTTTTACCATGGTATGGGTCTTGATCCATTGCTTACCTAGCTTTGCCCCTATACCTAGTGTGTTCCTGCATTCAGTCTTGTGTGACCATGTACCAGTGAATCCACATCTGTATAGTGTCCACCAATTCTCATTCATGGTAAACCTGCTGCTATATCTCCTGGTAACCTGATTTGTCATTACCCTCATACCTGCCATATATTGCCTTGGTCCTGAGGCTGGTGTCTGTATGCTACATACCTGCTATACCTGCTCTTCCTGATATCCGTTTGTTACTAGTTTCCATTATTGCCATTATATATTCTCCTGATTCCCTGTTTGTTTTCTTGTTAACCTATTGCATCCTGACCTGTTTCCTGATCTCCGTACAGTTAGTTCTGTTTATTTTGACTTGTGACGCCCATGCACTTTAGCCCAGAGCAGGGATCGCTGCCCAGTTGTGGATCCGCTGTCAAGGGAGGTGATGCAAGTAGGCAGGGAAAGGTTTTCTGGGTGAGCTCAGGGCCGCACTATTCCCTACTTGGGGTGACCCTATGTATCTATCTCTTTCTTTATATGTGATCTATCATTGCCTTAACAGTATTATAATTATTTTTTTTAAAGTGGTTCAAAATCTACCATGATGAAGTGAGACCTACGTTTCTAAGGCATGACAAAGAGAAAAAACTTTTTCCTCTCCTCCTCTGGGGATAAAATCTACAATGTTTCTAATAATATCGATAGATTTCATAAAAAGTAAGTATTTTGCTCACATGTTGCCATTCTACATGGAAATGTTTCGAACTTATTTGAATATCTTTTATGTAGATTTGGAACAAAATCAGTGAAAAGCCAGCAAGTCAGAAGAAACTCTGAAACCTTTGTGGCTTGTAACACCAAAAACAGCAACGATAGATATATTTGCTAAATACCTGGCTCACTCAATTGCTACAGCCGAGCGAATTTACAGGGGGAAGACCATGGACAGCATTGTGAAAGCCTCTATGTTGACCTTAAGACTTGCTAATGACCTCCAAGAGGAGCCAACCACCTGAAAGTAAGTCGCTGAAGAGTAGGAACATCAGGATAGGGGATAAGATGTCTGATCACGGGGTCCCGCCGCTTGAGACCCCCACAATCTACCTGCTGCACCCAGTGTTTGTTTAGGGCATCGGGTGCAGCACTGGAGGATCGTGACATCACGGTCACGCCCCGCTCGTGACATCACGGCCTTGCCCCCTCAATGGAAGTCTGGATGATGCCTACTGCCTATCATAAATAACTGGTGTTCTCTACCTGCACTCTCTGGGGCCTTGACTGGCTGTGACATGTGGTGCCTAACCTGCCTTCTGAGGACTGCCTTCCCCCTGGGGGTTGCTATCTGTTGAGAGCCTGCTGGGACTTGTGTACTCCCCTATCTCCTGTGGACTGCCTGGCCCTCTGACCTGCATGCACTGCCTGCCCCACATACCTAGTGCTTTTTTTTACCTGCTCATCGTGTGGTATGGGCCTGCTGGGACTTGTGGTGCCTCCATTGTCTTTTGGACTGTGTCTCTGGTGCCTCTCTACCTGCTCCCTGTGTGGCCCTGATAACAATGGGTGGCCCCGGTGGTAGTCACAGGAACAAAAAGTCCAAACCATACGCTGATGCCTTGTTTTCGGCCTTGGATCAGGAGGTCTCATCTGATGAGGGGTCCTCCTGTTACTGTGGCCCCTCACAGTGGGATCCTGGAGCTCATACCTCGCTTGCTACTACGGTTTCTCCACAAGCGGCCAAAGTGCTGAGCCAGTTTGCCAGACCTCAGGATCGCTCTAGGGGTGCCTCTCCTGACCCGCCTGTCTGAAAAAGTGAAAGGGAATGATCCTGTGTTGTTCCTTGAAACTTGGCTGAAAGTGATCCTTCCTGTAGACAACTTCTCTCCTTACATCTCTGTTGAACGAGCCCATAGGGTCCCGGCCAGGCCTCCTCCCCTGGGGGTCCTCCTCGTCCTTTCCTTGCCAAACTCCTACACTTCAAGGACAGGGATGCCGTTCTCCGTGCAGTACGTCTCAATGGAGAGGTCATTTGCGAGGGAAGCAGTAGTCCTTCTACCCTGACTTCCCTGTGGAGCTCCATAAGCAGTGGGTGAAGTTCACTGAAGTCTGCTCAAAGCTGCTTGCCAAGGGCTACCGCTATTCTATGCTGTATCCTGCCTGTCTCAGAGTGGTGAAAGGGGCCTCTACTAAGTACTTCACCTCTCCAATTGAGGCACTTCATTGGGTGGATGCAGCCCCTCCTGTTCGACCCCCGGACTGAACTGTTCTGGACTGTCCTGTTCTTTGCTGCTCTCCCGATGTGTTACTTAGCTAGCTGTTAGGGAGAGAGGTTTTTAGGGCCTCCGTAGGTTACGGCTCCCTTAGGGATTCTGGGTTATACTGCTAGTTACCGGCCAACTTAGGTTGTGGTGGGGTGGTGGGAGAATTCTCCTGGTCCTGGTCCTCCCTTGCTCCCTCCTGTTTGTCATTATGATCCCTTTTAGTGATGTGGACCCTAAAGGTTGTTAGTTGGAATGTCTGGGGGCTGAATTCCAAGTTTAAGAGGGAGTTATGTTTAGACTTTGTGAAACGTCAATCTCCTCATGTCATCTGTTTGCATTACAGGTCAGAAACGGGCATGGATAGCGCATGGCTATCACGCCTCCTTTTCTAATTATGCTAGGGGTGTCTCTGTTTTAATTACCAAGTCCTTGCCGTTGGTTGTTTCTCAGACAGCCTGCAATCACTTTGGCAGGTTTGTCATATTATATTGTTCTCTGGGTGCCTTCTCCTTTGTCCATGTCTCCATTTATGTGCCCCCCTCCGTTTCAGGTCTCTGTGTTAGAGCTGATAACTAACAAATTGTTGCCTTTTCCTTCTGACCCTGTCCTTTTTATAGGAGATTTCAATGTGGTTCCTGATCCTGTGTTCGACCACACCACCGCTGCTGACCCTGGCTCCTCCTCCTTTAATACCTGGCGAACAGCATCAGTTAGGAATATGTCTTTAATGTAGATTTGGAACAAAATCAGTGACAAGCCAGCAAGTCAGAAGAAACGCTGAAACCTTTGTGGCTTTTAACTAGAGGTGAGCGAATCGAAGTTGACGAACCCGAATTTGTTATAAATTTCATGAAAAATTTGATTTGCAACAAATACAAATATCGCCGCGATTCTATCACACGAATCGCTTCATTAAACTCCATTTTACAGCGTTCCAGGCTATTGGAGACCTAAGATGGCGGATCCACATGTGAGTACATGGGGCAGGGGATTATGGGAGGGCGGGAAACAGCGGTGGGAATGAAGGTAGGCGAGCTGACCCTGAACCACATGTGAGATGCAGCCTATCAGTGTTCACTGACCCCTGTGATGTCACAGCCCCTATATAATCGGCGGCCATCTTGCCTCTCTTCATTTCATCTATGCACTCAGATGGAGAGGACGGGACTGTGTGTGTGTGTGTGTGTGTGTGTGTGTGTGTGTGAATAGCTCATACCACAGCATTACACTGCATCTGCTAGTCACATCAGCATTAGGGAAAGGCAGGAGTACAGAGTGCTGTGCTGTTACACTGAGAAGGATCATTGATAGCTAAACCTCCTATTCACGTTATTGAGCATTGCAGCAGAGAGGGGCAGATAGCTGTCAGCTGCCTCATACAGATCTCCAAGCTGCCTGAACTTTCTGAAGCATCTTATCTCCTCATTTTTCAGCCCAATTGATTTTTTTTTTTTTTGCTCCACAAATCTTCTGCTGCTCAGAATTGTGTGACAGTGCAATTTAGGGTTTAATCCCTGGATTTTTTTTTTGGGTGGTGCTGCACTGTTGGGTCCTGCTGCTGTTCAGAAATAAGTCATATTAGTGTGGACTTTAGTACCTTTTTACCATTTTTCACCTGTTACTCTGTCTCTGTGCTAAATTCAATGTTATACCACATGTTATACACCTGCCGGTGTATTAAAGAAAAAAAAGTTTTTCCTGAGTACAAATAGGCTTAACAGTGGCCTTATCATTGCAAAGGGCCTAAATACAAGCAAATAGCGTACCATATACTACCTTTTTTTCTGTCTCTGTGCTAAATCCAGTGTTATACCACACGTTATACACCTGCCAGTGTATTAAAGAAAAAAAGTTTTTCCTGAGTACAAATAGGCTTAACAGTGCGCTCATCATTGCAAAGGGCATACATAGAACCAAGTAGTGTACTATTTACTACGTGTTATTCTGTCTCTGTGCTAAATTCAGTGCTATTCCACACATTAGTATACACCTGCTGGTGTAATTTAAAAAAAAAGTGTTTTATCTGCATAGAAATACGAATACCAGTGCGCTCATCATTGCAAAGGGCATACATACAACAAAGGAGTGTACTATTTAGTAACTGTTATTCTGTCTAGGGCCTATATACTTTCAAAGGACAGCCGTAAGTAATCGCCTGCTGCTGTTCTATACCCTCATAAACGCACTAAGTATGTCAGGCAGGGAAGTGCTAGGACATGTACAGAGAAGGGGCAGAGTTGGCAGCAGGAGTCGCAGCAATAGGCCTGAGCTCCCGTTAACACCCAGCGGTCGTGTCGTCGACCCATCTCTCCTCGTCAATTTGTTTGCACACTCATCCCCATCATCACAAGCGACATCTGACAACCCCAGTCAAGAGTCGGTGGGTTCCTCAGACACAACCCTCAGTTGGCATGGCCCGGGAGCAGTCGCCGTAATCCCATTGCCTTTGTCCTATGCTGTTCCCTCTCCCAAAGAAGTATCTCATGCTTTGGGTTCAGCTCCACTATTTAGCGAGGATGATGTAATAGAGGACAGTCAGCATCTAATGGGCAGCCAAGAATGTGAGGAGACATGCGTCGCTTGCTCCGCAAGGCAGCCAAGTAGTGATGCGGAGATTGACGTGGGAGGCGGCGTTTCAATTGTTCAGGGTCCTGAGGCTGACACTGTTGTGGAACACGAGGAGGAAATCAGTGACGTGAACACATCTTTTGATGATGATGAAGCCGATCGCAATTGGGAGCCGGGTGCAGAAGCCGGGGCTTCATCATCATCAGGAGAAGAGATTTGCTCTTTGTCTATGAGGCAACCAGGCGGTAGCACGGTTGGCAATCAGCGTGGTGGTGGTGGTGGTGGCAGTAGTGGAAATTCAGGAGCCAAACGTGCCAGGGGGAGACCACCTGCTTCGCAGCAAGCTACCATTCAGCGGGGTAGTGAAACAGGGGTTCCTGGAGACGGCGCCAATAGCAGTGAAATAGTGCGAACTGCGGGTGGGAAAATCAGCTACTCTGCGGTGTGGTTGTTCTTCATAAAGAATCCGGAGGACCTTAGCGTAATCACATGCAAAATCTGTGGGCAGAAAGTAAAGCGTGGCCAGGGTCCCAATCTCGGCACCACGGCCCTGCGTCAACACATGATTCGCCACCATAAAGCGGACTGGGATAACCGTGGCTCCAAAGTAGTGGTCCAGCCTGCCGCATCACCCAGTGGCCATCCGCTCCCTCTGTCATCCAGCCAAGGCTCCACCACCTCAGCCGAAGGGAGCATTGTGTCAAACCCTCCTTCTTCCGCTCGTTGTCAGCCATTCCGCCAACAATCGATCGGCGAAGCCATGTCCAAGAGACAACATTATGCGCCCACTCATCCAACGGCGCAGAAGTTGAATGTGCTCCTGTCCAAGTTGCTGGTGTTGCAGTCCCTCCCTTTCCAACTGGTGGACTCTGCAGCTTTCAGGGAATTGATGGCGTGTGCCGAGCCGAGGTGGAGAGTCCCAAGCCGTCATTTCTTTGCGAAGAAGGCAGTACCAGCCCTGCATAAGTTTGTACAAGAGAAGGTGGGCCAGTCCTTGAGCCCGTCGGTGTGTTCAAAAGTGCACGACAGTGTAACTACGGGCAGGGACAATACATGTCTTTTACGGCCCACTGGGTAAATGTTGTTCCTGCACAGCCACAACAGCAACTTGGACAGGTCACACCGTTTCCTCCTCCACGCTCTCGCTCCCAGGCAGTTGGTGCTTTTACAGTGTGCGCCTGCGCCTCCTCCTCCCCCCGTGTCCTCGGCCTCCACTGCCCGTCCAAATCTCGGTGGCCCTTCATCGTACCACATGTATAGGGCACAGTGGTGTCAAGCCGTCCTTCACATGGTTTGCCTTGGCGAACGGAGTCTCACAGGGGAGGAACTGCTAAAGTTCATTAGGGAAGAAATCAGAGTATGGCTTACTCCACGAAATCTGTAAATGGGAACCATGGTGACCGACAATGGGAAGAACATTGTGGCTGCGCTGCGACAAGGAAGTGTGAACCATTCGCCCTGCATGGCACACATGTTGAATCTGGTTGTCAAGAAGTTCATCAAGTCTTCACCCCATTTGCAAGACGTCCTGACAATGGCAAGGAAACTGTGCATGCACTTCAGCCACTCGTACACCGCCAAGCACACTTTGCTTGAGCTGCAGCGTCAGAACGGTATCCCACAACAGTCTCATTTGTGACGTTGCCACACGTTGGAATTCAACCCTCCATATGTTGGACAGACTATACGAACAAAGAAAAGCCATCACAGATTTTTTGATGATACAAGCAGATAGGAGTACTCCCCTGTGTAACTTCAATGTGAACGAGTGGCAGCTCATACGTGACACCTGCTATTTGCTGAGGCCCTTTGAGGAAGCCACATTTTTTGTTAGTCGCTTGAATTACGCCATGAACGACGTAATTCCACTCCTACATTTACTTCAAAAAATGATTGAAAACATGGCTGGTCACGGCAATGGAGACGTTGCGGCTACATGAGTCCTGTGGGGGATGAACTGGAGGAGGATGATGAGGGGCAGAGCGGAGCACAGTTTACGGTGGATGAGATGGCCGATGTTTCTGGTCATTGGACAGGAGAGGAGGAGAAGGAGCAGCCACAGGAGCTGGAGGGTTATTACGAGGGAGGCGAGACAAGAGGACCCAGACACACCGTGGCAGTATGCAGTGGAGATGGAGGCAGGTAGTCCCAGCGAGTCACTGTCACAAATGGCACGATGCATGCTAAGTTGCTTGCGTAGTGACCCCCGAATTGTCAAAATTCATCAGCGCGATGACTTCTGGATCTCAACCTTATTAGACCCTCGCAACCGGCCCAGAATGGGGGCCTTTTTTACACCCACTGAGAGGGAGGACAAACTGACCTACTTCAGGGAGCTTCTACGTAGTCTGTTGGCCAATGCCTTTCGGCCACATGGTCCATCCACTCGCAGGTCTGACTCGGGGGGGCCCTCTGCGCTCACCTTCCACTGCCACGGCTGATGGGGAGGGGAGGGGAGGGGTGGTAGGAGCAGTACCGGCTCAATCAGCAGCAGCCTGAGTCTACAGTCGCTGATGAGTAGCTTCCTTCAGCCGCATAGTGAAGCTACTCATCAGCAGCAGGTGGACATGGAGCAGGACCTGAACCAGCAGGTGATGGCTTACCTCGACATGACCCTGCCAACAACCGTTGAAGATCCGCTGGACTTCTTGGCAGCCAAACTCGATTTATGGCCGCAACTAGCGGAGTTTGCCCTGGAAAAGTTGTCCTGCCCGGCCAGTAGTGTGCCATCAGAGCTGGTGTTTAGTGCGGCCGGGGCCATAGTCACCCCAAGGCGAACTCGTCTGTCAACATGAATCAGGGATGGATCAGCCAGGATTTCCAGCCACCAATGACAGATGGGTCTGAGTAGATTGACCATGCTCCTACAACAAAATTTTCTCTATTGTGGTTGGTTATGAAACCCTCTGGGACAGACCTGGGCATTGTACAGCCTGCTTGCCACATATGGCCCTTTGATTGGCTCTGACCAGCCCGCGCTGATTGGGTGACAACTATGCTGCCTAATCTGGGTGATATCTATGCTGCCTACTCTGGGGTACAAGTATGCTCCTAATCTGGGGGACAACTATGCTCCTAATATGGGGAAAACTGATGCTTCTGCCTTGGGCCCATAATTTTTTTAAGTTTAGCAGTAGCTAAATACATGCTTAATGCAAATGTCAACATTGATCTTTAAATGTAAGGGGTTATGAAACCCTCTTGGGTACTGCGAATGACTGCTCCAGACTCATTCTGTGTCTTTCACAAACTACTTGCCTCCCTGGTGCCTCAGGCCTTGGGTCCATAATTTTTTGAAGTTTAGCAGTAGCTAAATACATGCTTAATGCAAATGTAAGGGGTTATGAAAACCTCTTGGGTACTGCAAATGCATGCTCCAGACTCATTCTGTGTCTTTCAGCAACTACTTGCCTCCCTGGTGCCTCTTGCCTTGGGCCTTACATTTTTTGATGTTTAGCAGTAGCTAAATACATGCTTAATGCAAATTTCAACAATGATCGTTAAATTCTCGGCGCTCTGCCAGGGCCTTCTCCTACCCCACCTGGGCCGATCCGAGGACCTCACTAACCAACTCACTAACTAATCCAATCGCTTATAGCGACGGCCGGTGTGTACAAAGGGCAGGGACTTAATCAACGCCAGCTTATGACCCTCACTTACTGGTAATTCCTCGTTTTAAGGTTAAATAATTGCAATCACAGATCCCTATCACAAACTGGTTTCAGCGTGCAACACGCACCTGTCCTTGAAAGATAGAGACACGCTAATCCGTTCAGTGGAGCGCTAGTGCGGCCCAGGACATCTGAGGCCATAACACACCTGTTATTGCTCGATCTCGCAATTGATCGGGCAAGGTAAGGGGTTATTAAAGCCTCTTGGGTACTGCTGAGGCCTACTCCTGACTGCTCCTGGTGCAATGTATGGGGTAATTAAACACACTTGGGTAGTGTTATTATTAAATTTACTGGTAATTTAATCAGTAACAAAATTGAATTTTGCAGAATGCTAACCGTTACACAACGGAACGCTTGTTGTGTGTGATTTTTTAATAAAAAAAATAAATAGATGGAGAGGGATTAACTCTGCTTAATCATTTTTGGCGATTAGAATCCTTTTGTCATCTGATTTTTTGGAGACAGATGCGCTTACACACATGTAGTAATTTTTTTAACCGAATTTCAAACACTGTGTGGTTTATTATTTTTGAGAAGAATGTATTTTGGTGGTCCACCTTCCTGCATTATAGAGTCTTCTGAACTGCTGTATATGCACTTGTTTTAAAAAAAAAAAAAAAAAAAGGTATTTTGTTAGACAATTTCAATAAAATTTTGCGGCTTTTTGGGGTGGATTGTGAAGCCCGGGTGACGGGTGTGTTGAGTGTGTACTCATGCATCAGTCAACTCCAGTCTGTGTCCGTTAGGCAATATATGGGTTACTGATGCAACAGAGGTGGGACCTTGGTCTTGGAATTTCAATTATTTAAAAAAAATTGAATATATTGTGTGATTTATTATATTAGAGAAGAATGTCTTTGGGTGGTCCACCGCCCTGCATTATAGAGTCTTCTGAACTGCTGTAAATGCGCTTGTTTTAACAAAAAGGTATTTTGTCAGACAATTTCCAAAAAATTTGCATTTTTTTGGGGTGGATTGTGAAGCCCGGGTGTGTACTTGTGCATCAGCCAACTCCAGGCTGTGTCTTTCAGGCAATCTGTGGGTTACTGATGCAGCTGAGGTGGGGCCTGGGTCTAGGAATTTAAATTGTTCAAAAAAAATTCAACAATTGTGTGGTTTATTATTTTTGAGAAGAAAGTCTTTGGGTGGTCCACCGTCCTGCCTTATAGAGTCTTCTGAAATGTTGGATATGCGCTTGTGCTTACACAAAGTTGTAAATTTAAAAAAAAATGTATACAATTTTGTTGATTTTGGGGCGGATTGTGAAGCCCTGTGTGTACTGGTTCATCAGCCAACTCCAGGCTGTGTCCTTCAGGCAATAAATGGGTTCCTGATGCCGCAGAGGTGGGGCCAGGGTCTGGGAATTAAAAATTTTTGGATTGCGGGTGCTACAAAAAAAGATGGACAAGCCCTAATCCTTTCAGTGGAGCGCGCCTGCGGCCCCGGACAACTGAGGACAACACCTGTTTTTGCTCGATCTCAGGAGAAGGGGGGTTCATCATCGGGAGAAGAGAGTTGCATGTTGCCCTTGAGTCAGCAAGGCGGTAGCACAGTTGGCAGTCAGCGTGGTGTGGCAGTAGTGGAAATTCTGGAGCCAAACGTGCCCGGGGGAGACCACCTGCTTCGCGGCAGCTTACCTTTCCGGGAGTTAGCAGGTTACCAGCACCGGTCGATGAAAGATAGAGACACGCTAATCCGTTCAGTGGAGCGCGCCTGCGGCCCCGGAAATCAGAGGGCATAACACACCTGGTATTGCGCGATCTCGCAATTTATCGTGCAAAGGTAGGGGGTTATTAAAGCCTCTTGGGTACTGCTGAGGCCTACTCTTGACTGCTCCTGGTGCAATGTAACACTCTTGGGTTATTGATGATTTTATCAGTAATAAAATAGATTTTTCCAGAATGCTAATCGTTACACAGCTGAACGCTTGTTGCGTGTGATTTTTTTATGAAATTTAAAAAAAAAATACGGACAGGGATTACCTCAGCTTCATCATTTTGGGCAAAAAAAGTCCTTTGGTGATCTGATCTTTTGGAGACAGATGCGCTTACACACATATTGAATTCGTTTTTGTAAAAAGATTTCAAACATTGTGTGGTTTATTTTTTTTGAGAAGAATGTCTTTGGGTGGTCCACCGTCCTGCATTATAGAGTCTTGTGAACTGTTGGATATGCGCTTGTTCTTACACAAAGGTATTTCTTTTAAAAATTTCTAAAAATTTTGTTGTTTTTTGGAGGGGATTGTGAAGCCCGGGTGTGTACTGGTGCATCAGCCAACTCCAGGCTGTGTCCTTCAGGCAATATATGGGTTCCTGATGCCGCAGAGGTGGGGCCTGGGTCTGGAAATTTCTAAATTTTGGATAGCGGGTGCTACCAATGAGAAATCTTTGTCAAAAATGTCATATTGTGTTGATTTTTTTGGGGGGGGATTGTGAAGCCCTGGTGTGTAGTGTACTAGTGCATCAGCCAACTCCACGCTGTGCCATTCAGCCACTAAATGGTCTCTTCTTGCTGCCAACATGTCCACGCTATGTCATTCAGTCACTATATGGTCTCCTGACACTGATGCCACCACCAGGCTCTGTCATTGTGCTGCTGTGCGGCAGTGATTCTAAGAGTGACGCCGGTAATTTGCATGCTATTCTGAATAACAGTATTATTTCACTACCCCAGCACACTCCATATGCATTTTAGGACACAGCAAAATGTTCTATACCCCTGTAGAGGCTGTATGTAGGCTAGAAATAGCCTTTTTTAATATCGATTCGCCGCAAATAAATTCGGATCGAAACTAACTTTTCGGGAAAATACAGCGAATCAGCCGAATTGAATTTTTGAAAAGTTCGCTCATCTCTAATGGACATGATACTGGGTTTATAGAGCACCCAGCCATATACCATGTGTCCCATATTGGTTTTTGGAAGGAAGTGCTTGAATCCACACAGGAGAGGATTAAAAAGAGGCTTTTACAAAGAGAGGTATACTGGATTGAGAAACTTAACTCACTCAGCCAGGTTGGGTTGACTGAGTCTTGTAACTTTAATGTATCTTTGTGACATTATATCTTCTATTGGTATTTTTTAGTATAAACTGTAATGTTTTTAATTGTACAGTATAATATTTATACTTGATTGTATTGTGATGGGAGTACGTTAGGAACAATTGACAAAGGAGGCGTTACCTCCAAAACATCATGTGATGCTTCAGCTGTTTGCCTTACCTTGTCTCCTTGAAAAAGGATTCTGTGATCGGCATGCTTCAGAGTGAAAATTACCAGATCAGAGATCTTGAACTGCCTGCGCTAAAAAGTTTCTTCACTCTGGGCAAATCATGTCCTTGATAACGCTAATGCTTGAAATTTGTTTGTAATCATTTATTTGAAAAAAAAAAACTATGAGGGTAATTTATCAAAGCTGCTAAGTGACTTTTTTTTCTTATTTTATGTGCATAAATTTCGCATGTGCGCCAAAGCAACTTTTTATGCGACTCTTTGAGGGTAAGCAAGTTTTGTTAAAATTCCTAGGTAAGCAAGTTTTCAATTTTTCCCTTTGCAGTAGTAGTGAATTTATTATAGCGACATTCGTAAAAAAAAGTTGCCCGAAAGTAAAAAATACCGCACAGCAAAGCTAATAAAATCCTGTCTTTTGAAACTTGCTTTGTGAGGTGATTTTCAAAGTTTGACTTTCGTGCGCAAAATGTACCACTGCCGTGCCACATTGATAAATTTTGAGCAAGAAAGAAAAACCAAAGCAGAAAACAAACTACTTATAAAATGACTTTCTGAAGTAACCTTTGATGAATTCCCCCCTAAAGCTTTTTCAAAAGGCATTTTTGAAGTCTTGTTGTTATAGATAGTGGCCCATAACTAAAGACTTGAGCCAATGGCGCTGAGTATAATGCTCTGATCGCCTCTATGATGGAACATTCAAGACCATTTTTTTGCAATGCCAAAAAAGGTCTACGACTAGTAAATACGGTCAAACCACTTTTCTACACCTAAAGCCAGAAAGAGCACAGGAATAGACTGGCGTCTATTCCTGTGTCAAAAACTTTTGATTTGTCGTAAAGCATCTAAAACCAATAGGTTTTGCAATTGCTTTCATTAGAAAATTTTCAGTATCTCATACTGAAAAAGCCAGTCAAACAACTGAACCCCCCCCCCACCCCCGCCTGCTTGGACACATACTAGTCCTGCTGTGTCCATGCATCATCACCTATGTCATGGACACACTTCCTTGATTGACAGCTTTGAGTTCAGGGCTCACAGCTGGAAGAAAAATCCTCCCACTGTCATCTTGTGTTCCGCTACTGTCAGTGAGGACAAGCTGGAAGTTGTAGTTTTGCTAATGCTAGGGGAGATGTGAGCAGACAGCATACTGAGGGAGGGGGCGGAGACCTGCACAATGAGGCCACGCCCCCTCCCTTTGAGAGGAATTCAGACTAGTGAGCTAATTTAAAAGTGCAATAAAAAAAATAAAGGTGCTAGACACATAAACATTAGATGTACATGTTCAGGATTAGGTACTGAGTGATATATAAAAATGTGTTTGTTTTTTTTTGTTGGATGACGGGTACGCTTTAAGTGATATATTTAATAACATGCCGGTGTTATCAGACCACTGCCTCCCTCTCACAAATACTGCTTGGTTACCAGAAATTAAGCTAGGTATGATAGGGGCCATGAGGTTAGCCAAGACATTAACATAGATTTTTAAGTCCCCATTGAGCAAAGAGATGGGGCAAAAAATTGGGGGGGACATTGGCTCACTATCGAGCTTAGGGAGTGGGATGCCAGCAATGATGAGATGACCTTTTTAAGTACTTTTATTTAGAGAATATGGTGTCTATACAAAATGTGTGAATTGACACATGAAAGGTACGTGAATGGTCAGTAACAGAGGTTGAAGCCTTGACGTGGCGCTACTGCTCACATGGCAACCATGTGCCAATTCAACCGCAAGAGGAGGAACTAGTTGGTATTACATCTGAGTCTGGCCCCCGGGATACCCAACAGGAATTACAAATTATTAATTTATCCACGTATGTACTCAATGATTTTGAAATGGTGGCATTAAAAAAGGGCTTATCCTTCTCTCCTATGAAGTCTCTTAATAAATTTGAGGTTACTAAAGATCTCTACTTTTTCTGCAGGAAATTGGTCCTGAAACTACTACATTCCCAACCTATGTTTGCATATGTACGGAACAAATGACCAACAAGTGATGCGTGATCAGATGGACTTATTACAGAAAAATGAGGTGGGTACTTCACCTAACCGCTTTCCGTGCAGAATACCATCCAAAACAGCACCCCCACTGTCTCTATTTCCTCCTGTCCAAATCTTCTTTAATGTTATGAGGGATGAAATTCAGAGACTTCCATCTAACCCTGTTACAGGTCGAGACCTCTCCAGGAAGGAATAACAGACCCTGTTGAATCTACAGCAAAACCAACAATTCTTAATAAAGGAGGCTAATAAAGGAGGGAATGTAGTTTTGGGGCCCATCGATCAATATCTTAAGGAAGCAGAGAGGCAACCAATTTGAAGTACTATCAAAGACTGCCAGCAGATCCGACTGAAATATCCCTGAAGAAATTGCTCTGTTTATTGGATAATGCCCTAGAGTTTGGCATAATTATGAGGTACATAAGAGACTAGAGGAGCCGCCAGGCCGCCCTATCATCTCAGGCATTGGGAGCTTGTGCGACCAAGCCTGTGCGTTTGATTTTTGTTCTTCAACCCCTTGTAGGACGGATACCCTCGTACACAAGGGATTCGTTACACTTAATACAACAAACCCAGGATGTTGAGTTGCCAGATGGGATCCTATTGGTGACGTGTGATGTTGAGTCACTTTATTCTAATATAGCACACAAGGATGGATTGACAGCAGTAAGACACTTTTTGGAGAACAAGGAAGGTAGGGACAGGAAATTTGATTATTTTTTGCTTCAGTTGTTGGATTTTGTGTTAAGCCATAATTATTTTGTGTTTGATGGTCGTTTCTTTTTGCAGGTTTCCGGTACTGCGATGGGTGCACGGTGTGCCCCCTCCTTTGCCAACCTATTTTTGGGTTGGTGGGAGGGAGCACATCCATTGCGGTACTTTCATCAAGTTTTGTATTGGTTTAGATTCATCGTGACCTTTTTTTGGTTTGGCAGGGGACTGAGGAGGATTGTTTGTGCTTTATCAATAGCCTTAACCAGAATGGGATTAACATCTTCCTTACATCCACCATATCATCTACAAAAGTCGAGTTCTTGGACCTCCAAATAAGACTGGAGGAGGGACATCTGACTACTAACCTATTAAGGAAAAAGACAGCGACCAATAGTTTATTAAATTTTTCGTCATTTCATCCTGAGCACACGCTGAAAGGAATCCTGGTGGGACAGTTCCTGAGGGTAAGGAGAAATTGCAGTAAGGAAGGGGACTTCAGACATGAGGCAAGATTTGACTAAATGCTTTTCCGAGAGGGGATACCCTAAGAGAACATTTAGAAAGGCTTATGAGAGAGCACGGAGGTCTGATCGACAGGAACTACTAAAACTCTCTAAGAAGAACTCTGATGAGACTATACGGTTTATCTCAGTTTACAACAATCAATGGAATCATTTGAAGAACCTATTACAACAACATTGGACCATCTTGAAGTCAGATAACAAAATCGGGAATATCTTACCGGATAAACCAAAGTTGGTGACATGAAGAGCACCCAATCTGAGGGATTTGCTATCGAGTAGCCATTTCCAGAGACCCCCCAGGAGCATTGGCTCCGGACACAAATAGAGGATCATACCCATGTGGAAACTGCAACATGTCAGTATATGGAACCAGGTAACCGATTTGTTAACCCTAAGAATGGGCAGGAATTTGGAATCAGGAAGTACATTAATTGTAGAACTACAAATGTAATCTATGCAATTAAGTGTCAATGCAATAAACTTTATTGGCCGGAGGAAGCACGGTGAACCGTGCGAAACGGAATCTGTTCCCTTTGTACCCCCCCCCCCAGTGTTCACCCCTATATCCTGTATATGTGAGAATGCTACTGCATTGATAATGCAATAAAGAAGAAAATAAGTAGTGAGTTTGCCGGTTTATCCTTTATTCTACTGCATATCTGCAATAAACTTTATGTTGGACAGACCAGTCCGCAACTGAAAAAACTGAAAAAAACATCTCTCGACAATTTCACTAGCAAGAAGGGATATAGCGATGCAGAGAAATCTTACATCAGTGGCGAAACATTTTATAAAAGTCCACTCTAGTAGTCTGAAGGGTCTGAAAGTATTTGGGTTGGAGAAGATCACAACAAATATACGGGGAGGTTCAATAACGAACAGGCTACTCCAGATCGAATCAAAATGGATATACACACTGGGAACGGAGGCACCACATGGACTCAATGAAGAGGTACTCTTCACAGGATTCCTGGGGTGAGTGTGTGTGTGTCTGAGAATCTGGGGACAATAAGTGCCATATGGGATCTAACCATATAGAACTTTATATTGTTAAGGGTATGGGGATGGATATGGGATTCACCAAAGGGTTTGAGCACGGTGTGTGAGCAAGTGGTGCACGGTACTATGTTTGGGTGGAGGGTAGTGGGGGTGGGTGTGCCATGTGGTGTGACTGAAGGTGATGGTGGGACAGGGATAGGGTATGGGTTCACTTTCACTTATATCTACACAGAATTTATCTAGAGATGGATTCACGGGAAGTATTATCTTGGATTTAAGAAAAGGTAAGTCACGTGGAGCACGAGCTCACTTTAAATTGATTATTTAGGTTTGTTTCACATATTATAAGATACGCATATATTCATATACACTTTAAATAATTCACCTTAGTTTAACATTTATAGGATAGGGGGTGCACATCCGGGGGGGGGGGGGTGGCGGGTATACTGAGATTATTACAACTATTTTTTTTATAGTGGCATCTAATGGATGAGGATATAGTCTTTATTCAGTATTGGGATGCTAATATTGATACTCATGTACCCCAGACATATATCGTATTCCAGGCCCACACTATGCTCATGTATCCCAGGTACATACTACACGAATGGGCAAACAATCCCTGTGTCCTTGTGTAGCCTTTTCCAAGGGAGAACTTGCAGTTAAAGACTAATAGCTATGAAATTAACATTTCCATGTTCTTTACAGAGAAAAAATATAACATCATACTCCCAAGATACGGATATTTGTGTGACGATTGATCTGATGTCAAGACGAAGCTGGAAGTGGAGATAATGCTGCTACTTGAGTTCTTTTTGCTGAATCTACTTTATCCTGGGGATGCGGCACCACAAAATATAGACTGATGTGCCTCAACTTGGCTAGGAACTAGAGTTTTGCTTTTGCTGGACTAGGACGTGGACAATCCATTGTACTATTGGACTGCTATTTCATATGCAGTCGTACTGCAATACTGTATGCAGCAATAGATTGCTTTGAACCATATGGACGTCTTGATAAAGAGCTCGGTCCGAGCTAGAAACGCGTTGAAAGTGCTTTTTAATCTTTTATATCTATCTTGATGGAATAAAGAAAACCTTTTATTGGGAGAAGCGCCTGTTTTTTGGAGAAATTCTTTCTTTTTTCTTTATTTGTTACCAAGTTTTAACTCTGTCTGCCGACTCCCCTGGAGGATCGGGTGCTCCAAGGCTGCTTATCCGCTATCTGATGAGCTGTTATAGATGTTATGCTCTAAGCATAACACATTCCGGTGATCATAATATTATTGCCAACATTGCCTGAACTTTTAATGGTATTTCACTAGGATCGCTCTCCTCTTGTGTTTTTTTGTCTCTATAGTACAATGTAGGATAAAGCAGCAGCTTGCATTAGCACTGGTACTGCAGAATCTCTTCAACAAACTGTCTTTCAAAGCCATCCATGTAATTGTTAGATCAGCTTGACAAGATGTTATGCAGCAGCATCAAAGTCCCTATTTAGTAAAGTTCTTTGCATTCACAGCTGTGAGCAGCAGCAGTCCAGGTTACCATATAGGACAGACCAGGGCTTGCATGATTATTGCTGCTGAATCTCTTCAATTATGGGGGTACCTGCTGCAGAATCCACTGAGCTGTTAAGGAAATATTATTGCTCTCCATTTGTTGCAAAACTAATTTCAAAGTTCAGGCAGTCAGTGGTTGTTGAGTTGTAATTTTGACAACCACGAAGAACACTTCTATATAGAGACCTGTATACTCGGGCATAATATCTTGTCAGACTTATGTTTGCATAAATGCATTTGACAGTGTGTGTTGAAGACATTATGCAGCTGCTGTTAGTGCAAGCAACTGTAAAATACACATTCACAACCAGGTGAAAAACCAAACAGCAGCTGCTGATAATACTATGGCGGAAAATGCTGCAGCGCTGCACAACATCAGCTGGCCCAAGAGGGATTGTGCATCACAGCCAATTAGCGACTGGTTAGATTGCCAGCAATGAGACTCCAGCGTGCACGTGTTTCGAAATTTACTGCTATCTTGTAGTAAATGTTACCACACCGCCATGGCTTTGTCTGTGGCTGCACACACATACTGTATCCACTGTGAATTTTTGTATCTGCTGGGGATTTCTGCGCCAAGTTCAACTATCTATAATGTCTGCAGCAAGACAAAAATCACTCATGAAAATATATGTAGTGTACATATATTTTTTTTATGATGTGGTCTGGCCCTGTGATTCTGGGGAGACCGGGGGTACCAGTGCTTTGTGGGTTGCACATATAAGATCCTGGGCAGCCCGCCTGATCAAATAGTATGGGCATCACTAATAGGTTGTAAGCCAGCATGGTGAACTACACATTATCGTGTTACTGGCACCCTGTATATTGCCTTATCTGTGTGTAAATATAATACAAAACAGCTACCACCCTCATGTATAGTAGGTGTGCGAGTGGGTGTTCTTAAGTATTTTGCACCTGTGCGACCTTTCCCATATAACATTGTAGCTGATCTGCATCATAGTGGGGGAATAGGTGTCTGACCTGCCCTTGTACCAGTAACCAGTAGGTATGGCCTCTTTTCTATGATATATGCAGCAGACACAGTATGTGCGAAGATGCCCTACATGATGCGGGAAGAGTTTAATGCTTGCGCTTATAGGAAAATAAAAGATGCTGCAATCCGGTCTACAACTACAAAATGAGGGGAGTAGTGTAAAATGACAGGAGTAGTTCACCCTACAACTACTAGATGATGGGAGTAGTGGGGCTGGGCTGTCTCCCTCCCTTCGCTCTTTCAAACTATATGATCCACCTGCAACAAGATTAACTTTGATCCATTCTGTAATCCATGCAAGCAGACAATCCATCCTGTAATTCACCGATCCATTCTGTAATCTCCACTAATGAAGTTGGCTGTCTTCCTACATCCGCCTGCCCCATCCACACAGCTACACTTGTCTCCCTCCTTCTGCTCTCTAAAACTACACTCCATCTATGCTAAACATGCTACTCCTGCGCTACGCTGCTCCCCGAGCTGGGCCGAGAGGGTGTGTGCAACCCAGCCAATTCAGGGAGCATTGGGGGAGCGGCCGCAACGTTTGAAGTAAACTGCGCATGCGCTCACAGTTTACTACAGACTCGCAGAAAACTTTACTACACCGGAAAGGTTCAATTCTGAGACTGATGAATTATTTACATTTGTGTATTTTGTTTGGGGTAGCGGCACTGACGTTTATCTATACATGGAAGCCTAGCACAGGGTATAGCCATCGCTGAGGAAAGGAAGCATTACATCTGAAGAATGTTGGAAGCATTTTGGACCATGTGGCTACCTGTACTAGGGACAAATTAGGTCACTAAGCAATGCTGATTCAAAAGACTATTATCGAGTCATGCTACCTGGAATCACTATCTGCAATAACTCTCCATCAGTATTGGAACTCCAAGTATAGGACTCACTATAGCAGCTAGTATCAGAAATCGAATTGCTATTGTTTAAGTTATTTACTTTATAGGGTTTATATTGTTATTCATATAAAAATTAGCACTTATCATTGTGCTATATGAGATAGGTACAAAAGGGTAATGATTAGGCTCTACATGAACAGTGACAGTACGATAAAGAAAAGCGGGTGAACTTAATTTATTTTGCTATGTTTTTGATGTATTTGGATGTGTGTGGGTAAGGTTGGATTTTTCGATTACTTTTTATTCTATAAACTTTAGGATTTGAGGTGACAAAAAATACTGCAATTCAGGCATTGGGTATTATGTTTGTTCACTGCACGTGATAAATAACGTTATATTTAACACTTTCAACTTCTAAAAATACCAGTCTTATAAATGGTAGCACTAGATTCAATTATGTATTCTGGCATCAGCACACAAAGCAGCCATTCTGGTATGTTTGTTCTTGGTACTGTTGACTGTCTGAAGCCGGAAATATCTATGGGTGCTCTCTGAAGCCTGAGATATCTATTGACGTCTGGGAGGTAGAAATATCTGTGGAAGGCTCTCTAAGGCGTAAGATTAATGTGGGGGGTTGCTTGGGGATGCTATATCTATAGGGCACTCTCTAAGGCTTGGCATATCTATGGAGGTCTCCCTAATGTCTAACCTACCTGGAGGATTCTCTCTAAGGCTTGAGATATCTATAGGGTTATTTCTGAGGCCTGAGATATCTGTATAATTCTCTAGAAGGCCTGAGACTTCTGTGAAGGTCTTAATGAGGCCTGAGAAATCTGTAGCAGGTCTCTCTGAGGCCTGGGATGTCTGTAGAGGCCTGCCCATCTGTGGGGGTCTCTTTAAGTTCTGATATATTAAGAAATATCTACAAAAATATCTCAGAAACCTGTGTGTCATTCTGTGGTCAGAGATCTCTTTAAAGCTTTCTCTGGGGTCAAAGCTTTTTGTTAGGGAGTTGATTTGATATCTCTTATTCTGAGGTGTCAGCTTTTTCTTAGGGTATTTATCAGGTCTCTGTGAGGCCTGATTTCTTTCTGAGGTTGGGGATTTCTGTGGGGCATTCTCTGGATCCAAAGTTTTCTGTGAGGGTCTCTCAGGTCCAGGATCTCTGAGGTTGATTCTAAATTATCTGCTTCTGTGAGGGTCTTTATGAGGTCTTAGATCTCTGTAAGGCTTTTTCTGGGGACTAAGATCCCTGTGAGGGTCTCTCTGAGGTATAAGCTTTCTGTGAGGCTCACTGAGATCTCCGTGCACTTCAGTGTGTGTCTCTCTAAGGTCTGGGATCTGAGAGGTCCATTCTTAGGTACAAGCTTTCTGTCTGGGTCTTTATGAGGTCTGAGATCTCTGAGACTTTCTTTGAGGTTTTATTTTGCTGTGCAGGTCTCTCTGGGGTCCGGGATCTCTGTAATGTTCATTTTGAGGTCTGAGTTTTCTGTAAGGGTCTTTATGACAAAGTCTCTTTGAAGTTCATTGAGAGGTATGAGTTATCTGTGAGGTTCAATCTGAGGTGTCAGTTTAGGTCTGAGATCTCTGGGGTTCTGAGTTTTCTGTGAAGGTTTCTGATGTCTGGGATCTCTCTGAGGTTTATTCTGAGGTATAAGCTTTCAGTTAGGGTGTTTATGAGGGTCTTTTTGAGATTTCTGCAAGGCTTTCTACAAGGTCCCTGTGAGGGCCCTTATAAGGTCCAAGGTCTCTGTGAGGGTCTCTCCAGTATGAGGCTCTCTGGGGTCTGAGTTATCTGTGAAGGTCTCCCTAAGGCGTGGGATCTCTCTAAGGATTTTTTGAGGTATGAGGTCTAAGATCTCTGTGAAGGTCTTTGTGAGGTCTGAGGTATCCAAAGGTCTGAGGTATCTTTGAGGGTCTGAGATCTCTGTGAGCTTCATTCTGAGTCTCTCTGCAGACTGGGATCTGTGAGTGGTCCATTCTGAGTAACAAGCTTTCAGAGGGTCTTTAGGAGATCTGAGCTCTTGCAAGGCTTTCCCTGAGGTATAAGTTTTCTGTGAGGATCTCTCTGAGGACTGCAATTTTTTAGGGTTCATTGTAACGTTTCTCTCTAAGGTTCATTCTGAGCTATGAGCCTTCTGTGAGGATTTCTGTGATTTTTCTTTGAGGGTCTTTATGACATCTTATTTCTCTGAGGTTCATTGTGAAGATTGTCGGGGTCTTTATGACACCTGAGGTCTTATGAAGTATAATTTTACTCTGAGGTTGCATCTGAAGTGTGTGCTTTCTGTGGGAATATTTATGAGGTCTGAGATCTCTGAAGCTTTCTCTGTGTTTCTTCTGTGAGGCTCATTATGAGGTCTGAGATTGCCAAGGCTTTCTCCAGGGGTCTGAGCTTTTTGAGAAGGTTCCTCTGAGGTTCTTTGCGAGATATGAGTTTACTTTAAGACTTGCTATCTCTGAGGTTTATTCTGAGGTATGAGCTTTCTGTGAGAGTCTTGATGAGGTCTGATTTTCCTGTGAGTGTCTTTATGACATCTTATGTCTCTGTGAGGTTGTGAAGTTTGTGCTTTCTGTCAGTCTTTATAACACCTGAGGTCTAATATGAAGTATACGTTTTCTCTGAGGTTCCATCTGAAGTGAGCTTTCTGTGGGAATATTTATGAGGTCTGAGACCTCTGAAGCTTTCTCTTTGGTCTGAACTTTATGTGAGGCTCTTTATAAGATCCGAGATAGCCAAGGCTTTCTCCAGGGTCTGAGCTTTTTGAGAAGGTTCCTCTGAGGTACTTTGTGAGGTATGAGTTTACTGTAAGACTCTCTCTGAGGTTTATTCTGAGGTATGAGCTTTCTGCGAGGGTCTTCATGAGGTCTGTTTTTTCTGTGAGGGTCTTTGTGACATCTAATGTCTGTGAGGTTATTTGAGAAGTATGCGCTTTCTGTGAGGGTCTTTATGACATCTGAGGTCTGTTATGAGGTATAAGTTTTCTCTGAGGTGTGAGCTTTCTGTGGGAATATTTATGAGGTCTGAGATCTCTGAAGCTTTCTCTGTGGTCCAAGCTTTCTATGAGGCTCCTTATGAGGTCTGAGATCACCAAGACTTTCTTCAGGGTCTGAGCATTTTGTGAAGGTCTCTCTGCGGTTCATTGTGAGGTATGAGTTTACTTTAAGACCCGCTCTCTCTGAGGTTCATTCTGAGGTATAAGCTTTCTGTGAGGGTCTTCATGTCTGATTTTCCTGTAAGGGTCTTCATGATGTCTGATTTTCCTGTGAGGGTCTTTATGACATCTAATGTCTGTAAGGATTATTGTGGCTTGCACTTTGTCAGGGTCTCTATGAAGTATGAGCTTTTTTGTGAGGGTATTTATAAGATTTCTCTGCAGACTGAGCTTTTTGAGGTATGAGATTGCTGTGGCTTTCTCTGAGGTCTGAGTTATCTGTGAAGGTCTCTCTGAGGTATTAGTTCTCTGTAAGTCTCTCTGAGGTATTAGTTTTCTGTACGTCTCTCTGAGGTATTAGTTTTCTGTAAGTCCCTCTGAGGTATTAGTTCTCTGTAAGTCTCTCTGAGGTATTAGTTCTCTGTAAGTCTCTCTGAGGTATTAGTTCTCTGTAAGTCTCTCTGAGGTATTAGTTCTCTAAGTCTCTCTGAGGTATTAGTTCTCTGTAAGTCTCTCTGAGGTATTAGTTCTCTGTAAGTCTCTCTGAGGTATTAGTTCTCTGTAAGTCTCTGAGGTATTAGTTCTCTGTAAGTCTCTGAGGTATTAGTTCTCTGTAAGTCTCTCTCTGAGGTATGAACTTTATGTGAGGGCCTCATTAACATCTGAGGACTCTGAAGATCATTGTAAGGCTTGAGTTTTCTATGAAGGTCTTTATGAACTCTGGGTCAGCGTTATCTGTGAGGGTCCCTCAGATTTATTATGAGGTATGAGCTTTCTGTGACGTTCTCTATGAGGTCTAATGTCTCTGTTTGGCCTTTTCTGGGGTCTGAGTTCTCTGTAAGTCTCTCTGAGGTATTAGTTTTCTGTACGTCTCTCTGAGGTATGAACTTTATGTGAGGGCCTTAATAACATCTGAGGACTCTGAAGATCACTGTAAGGCTTGAGTTTTCTATGAAGGACTTTATGAACTCTGAGATCTCTGTGCGGCCTTTTCTGGGGTTTGAGTTATCTGTGAAGGTCTCTCTGAGGTCTTAGTTCTCTGTACGTCTGTCTCTGAGGTATGAACTTTATGTGAGAGCCTTATTAACATCTGAGGACTCTGAAGATCACTGTTAGGCTTGAGTTTTCTATGAAGGTCTTTATTAACTGAGATCTATATGGCTTTTTCTTGGGTCTGCAATATCTGTGAAGGTCTCTCTGAGGTATTAGTTCTCTAAGTCTCTCTGAGATATTAGTTCTCTGTGAAGGTCTCTCTGAGGTATTAGTTCTCTAAGTCTCTCTGAGGTATTAGTTATCTGTGAAGGTCTCTCTGAGGTATTAGTTCTCTAAGTCTCTCTGAGATATTAGTTCTCTGTAAGTCTCTCTGTGGTATGAACTTTATGTGAGGGCCTCATTAACATCTGAGGACTCTGAAAATCATTGTAAGGCTTGAGTTTTCTATGAAGGTCTTTATGAACTCTGGGTCAGCGTTATCTGTGAGGGTCCCTCAGATTTATTATGAGGTATGAGCTTTCTGTGACGTTCTCTATGAGGTCTAATGTCTCTGTTTGGCCTTTTCTGGGGTCTGAGTTCTCTGTAAGTCTCTCTGATGTATTAGTTATCTGTGAAGGTCTCTGAGGTATTAGTTTTCTGTACGTCTCTCTGAGGTATTAGTTTTCTGTACGTCTCTCTGAGGTATGAACTTTATGTGAGGGCCTTAATAACATCTGAGGACTCTGAAGATCACTGTAAGGCTTGAGTTTTCTATGAAGGTCTTTATGAACTCTGAGTCTGCGTTATCTGTGAGGGTCTCTCTGAGGTGAGATCTCTGTACGTCTCTCTGAGATTTATTCTGAGGTATGAGCTTTCTGTGACGGTCTCTATGAAGTCTAATGTCTCTGTGTGGCCTTTTCTGAGGTCTGAGTTATCTGTGAGGGTCTCTGAACAGCGGGTATCTCCCCCGGTGTTGAGCTACGAGTCTGCACTCCAACCCGCGCCGCAGTCACCACACCATTGAATCCCTCCCACTTGCTAACTTCCGTTTCCTGTAGCGGTCCACTACGTCACTGACGCAAGCGACGTTGGCACGCAGGGGAAACCTTTCCGCCATCTTTGTTCCTGGCACAGCTGATCTCTGGGGAAAGCTCCGTCAGCGAAACAGAGCGCAGGAAGTCAGCGGTCCGCTCATTCATGGGATTGGTCGCCAAGTGCCTGGGTGTCAGGTCTCCCGCAACTCCCCGGAAGAAGGAAGCGGGTCCCGGAGCTCGGTGCTGACCGAACAACCGGAGGAAGACAGCGGCTGCCCGGGCACCGGTAACATAAGAGAGTGCGGTGGTGAGACGGTCCTGGGAGCTATAACACCCGAGTGCGGGGCCGGGTCAGCGGGTGTCACTCTGCTCGGGGGTCAGGATGCTGCCCTTGTCTATTAAGGATGATGAGTATAAGCCGCCGAAATTCAACCCGCTGCGGAAAGTGTCCGGCTGGATCAGGTAATGTGTACACGTGTCACCCGGCTGCGGTACCGCACCTCACCACATACTAGACATGTGTACAAGGACCACCTGTCCTGCAGAACTACAAATCCCAGCATGCTTAGCCGGAAACCAAGTATGCTGGGAGTTGTAGTTCTGCAACAGCTGGAAAGACATTCAGGAAGTTGGAGCACTCCTGTATATACGATCTGTATATTACACTATACAAGGTATATAGGATCTGTACATCACGCTATATACAGGGGATATATATATATATATGTGTGTGTGTGTAGGATCTGTACCTCACTATATATACAGGGGATATACAGGTGTATATAGGATCTGTACCTCACTGGATACACAGGTGTATATAGGATCTGTACATCACACTATATACAGGGGATATATATATATATATGTGTGTGTGTGTGTGTGTGTAGGATCTGTACCTCACTATATATACAGGGGATATACAGGTGTATATAGGATCTGTACCTCACTGGATACACAGGTGTATATAGGATCTGTACCTCACTGGATACACAGGTGTATATAGGATCTGTACCTCACTGGATACACAGGTGTATATAGGATCTGTACATCACACTATATACAGGGGATATATATATATATGTGTGTGTGTGTGTGTGTGTGTAGGATCTGTACCTCACTATATATACAGGGGATATACAGGTGTATATAGGATCTGTACCTCACTGGATACACAGGTGTATATAGGATCTGTACATCACACTATATACAGGGGATATATATATATATATGTGTGTGTGTGTGTGTGTAGGATCTGTACCTCACTATATATACAGGGGATATACAGGTGTATATAGGATCTGTACCTCACTGGATACACAGGTGTATATAGGATCTGTACATCACACTATATACAGGGGATATATATATATATATGTGTGTGTGTAGGATATGTACCTCACTATATATACAGGGGATATACAGGTGTATATAGGATCTGTACCTCACTGGATACACAGGTGTATATAGGATCTGTACATCACACTATATACAGGGGATATACAGGTGTATATAGGATCTGTACATCACACTATGTACAGGGGATATACATGTGTGTGTGTGTGTGTGTGTATATATATATATTTATATATATATATATATATATATGATCTGTACCTCACTCTATATACAGGGGATATATGTGTGTGTGTGTATATATATGTATGATCTGTATATTACACTATACAAGGTATATAGGATCTGTACATCACTCTATATACAGGGGATATACAGGTGTATATAGGATCTGTACCTCACTGGATACACAGGTGTATATAGGATCTGTACATCACACTATATACAGGGGATATACAGGTGTATATAGGACCTGTACCTCACTGGATACACAGGTGTATATAGGATCTGTACATCACACTATATACAGGGGATATACAGGTGTATATAGGATCTGTACATCACACTATATACAGGGGATATACAGGTGTATATAGGATCTGTACATCACACTATATACAGGGGATATACAGGTGTGTATATATGATCTGTACATCACACTATATACAGGGGATATACATGTATATATGATCTGTACCTCGCATATATACGGAGGATATATGTGTGTGTATATATAGGATTTTTACCTCACTCTATATACAGGGGATATATGTGTGTGTGTGTGTGTGTGTGTGTGTGTGTGTGTGTGCGTATATATATATATATATATATATATATATATATATATATATATATATCAAGGCTGGTTGGTGAGTCGCTCATCCAGTGCCCGCCCAACTCGCCTCCTGTGCCGTAGACCGGCCGATACCGCCTCCGGCTATTCACTTGTGCAAGAAGAAACAAGGTCCGGCACCAGGTTATACCTTTGGTATTTTAAGTTGTCTCCTGTGATTGTATGGCAGTCTACGATTAAGCTTTTTAGCGAAACGCGTCAGCTTTCTACCCTGTACCGCAGAATCTTGAAATAAAAGAATAAGAAGTTTTTACTTGCAACCTGGTGCCGGACCTTGTTTCTTCTTGCATATATATATATATATATATATATATATATATATATGATCTGTACATCACACTATATACAGGGGATATACATGTATATATGATCTGTACATCACACTATATACAGGGGATATATGTGTGTGTATATATAGGATTTGTACCTCACTCTATATACAGGGGATATACGTGTGTGTGTGTGTATATATACATATATATACATTCTGTACATCACACTATATACAGGGGATATACATGTATATATGATCTGTACCTCGCACTATATACAGGGGAAATATATATATATATATATATATATATATATATATATGGCACATCACACATTGTATTATGTGTCCTCTTTATACAGAGGCAGTAGGTCTACGATGGTCGTCATTGTTTTCTATGGTCATTTTATGTGTTTTTTCCTCTTTCTCCATCAGGTCGATCTTCTCGGACTCCACATCTAGGAATCTCTTCTGCTTTCTCTGCTTGAATCTCTCATTTGCATTTGTGGAGCTTTTTTATGGAATATGGAGCAACAGGTAACAAAGAAGTTCGGGTGACATCAGGGTTCGCAGTTATATTTATTTTGGGTTATAGTGTCAGACCACTCTCCTGCTCGGCTGAGCTGAGCGTGCATGTGTATGGGTAGGTCAGGAGCAATCGCTGTCGGCCTAATGAATAGGTGGCTGACGGCTATGTCATGTTTGGAGGGTCTGGGACGTCATGAAGTCCGTGACGTCGTGACTCCGCCCCCGTGTGCCGTCACGCTCCCTCCCATAGACTTGCATTGAGGTGACGGGGCGTGACGTCACACGGGGGCGGAGTCATGACGTCACAGACTTCCGTTCCCGTGTTCGCAACCCAGACCCTCCAGCGCTTCCGGACAAGAAACAGGTGGGTGCCGCATGCTATATTGCCGGGACCCCCGCAATCAGACATCTTATCCCCTATCCTTTGTATAGGGGATAGGATGTCTAGGGGTGGAGTACCCCTTTAATAAGATTTTGGGAGTCGCTTACCCTTTATTTTTAATATATGAATGCTCAGCCATCATTCATGTGTATGGAGAAGGGATTGGCATCGATAGCTGGTGATCTTATGCCTATGGCCGGCCTTAGGGCAATGTTACATCTAGTGATAAACTTTTTCACCAAGCGCCAATCCACTAACCTATTGCAGCGAGCCTATTTCAGGACTTGACTACTGCACGTGGATGGCCGCACGAACAGTCACTGGATCATTGCGCAATCCTTTGCTGCCTGTTCCTTCTTTTCACAGGGAGTTATTTATGTATCTGTTGTTTTGTTCCTAAAATACTGACCTGAATAATAGTACAGGGTATCCAGAACCCCTGTAGATAAAGTGCCCTTGGTTACCAAATTACCACAAATACACAACAACAAAAAAACACCTATAAGGCCTGCAAAATGTACATAACACTTAGCTTTTATATATAAAAATAAATAAAATACAGTGGTCCCTCAACATACGATGGTAATCCATTCCAAATGGACCATCGTTTGTTGAAACCATCATATGTTGAGGGATCCGTGCAATGTGAAGTATAGGACAGTGGTCTACAACCTGCTGACCTCCAGATGTTGCAAAACGACAACACCCAGCATGCCCGGACAGCCAACGGCTGTCCGGGCATGCTGGGAGTTGTAGTTTTGCAACATCTGGAGGGCCGCAGGTTGAAGACCACTGGTATTGGAGGTTATACTCACCTGTCCCCGCTGCTCCGGACCGTCACCGCTCGTCACCGCTGCCCTGGATGTCGCCTTCCATCAATGTCGCCGCATCCCCAGGGTGTCCCCGACACTCCGGTAAGGCCTCTGCTTCCCCGGCATCCTCGCTCTCCGTCTTCGCCATCATGTCATTATGCATGCAGTTCCTATTGGATGACGGGACGGCGTGCGCAGCGATGTGATGACGACGATGGAGAGCGCCGACGGTGCAGGGGATCCCGAAGAGGACAGGTAAGTGATCATTACCGGGGCACCATAAACGGCTATCCGGTGGCAGCTGAAGCAGTCTGCGCTGCCGGATAGCCGTTTATGCGATGGCCCCGACATACAAAAGCATCGGATGTTGATGCTGCCTCTGAGATGCCATCGTATGTTGAAATGATTGTATGTCGGGGCCATCGTAGGTCGGAGGGTCACTGTACAGGGTATCCAGAAACCCTGGAGATAAAGTGCCCTTGGTTACCAAATTACCACAAATACACAACAACAAAAAACACCTATAAGGCCTGCAAAATGTACATAAAACTTAGCTTTTATATATAAAAAAAATAATCACCAAAATAAAAATTGATGTAAAAGCCTATGCCATAGGCAGCGTATTCCAAGATGGTCAAGGGAATGCAGTTTTATTCCACACTGTAAAGAGCTCAAAAACAAAACCCATAAAATTGGAGAATAGCTGAAATTTGTTTTACTATTTACCTATTCTGAGAAAAAAAAATTGGACAGTGACATAAAAAAAAAAATACAATGAATCCTTCAAAAAAAAAAAAAAAAAAGCCTTACATTGATGGGCAAAGTAAAAAAATTACCATTTCGGAAATGCAGTGATGATAAAATGTATAGATGGCTGTGACCTTGTTTTTTTTATTTTTATTTATATATATCAACTGGCTCCAGAAATATAAACAGATTTGTAAATTACTTCTATTAAAATTGTTAACCCTTTCAGTGCTTATGAGCTGCTGAAGTTGAGTTGTTCTTTTCTCTCTAACTGCTCTCTGATGACACGTGTCTCGGGAACTGTCCAGAGTAGAAGCAAAATCCCAGAGCAAATCTCTTCTACTCTGTGCAGTTCCCGAGACAAGCAGAGATGTCAGCAGAGAGCACTGTTGCCAGACGGAAAAGAACAACTCAACTTCAGCAGCTGATAATTATTGGAAGGATTAAGATTTTTTTTTAATAGAAGTAATTTACAAATCTGTTTAACTTTCTGGAGCCAGTTGATATAAAAAACATTTTTTTCCTGGAATACCCCTTTAATCCTCTTTTCAGAGTGAAATTATATGGTGGCAAAATGTCTCCTCCGCCCTTAGGTATTGTAACCTGTTTTGTCTGGCGGCCTCCGTCTTCTGACGCTGCTGGTCGGATTATTTCTAGGTGCTGACATTTGTGATAGACCTCGTCTCCTTTGTTCATTCATAGACATGTAGCGGAGCTCACGCTTTAACACTTATTGCCTTATTTTTTTTATTCAGTTCTTAAAGGGGTACTCCGGTGCTCCAGCATTCTGATTTTGTTCAGAAAACTCAGAGCTAGAGGCCGTGATCGTGATGTCACAGCCACGCCCCCTCTATTCTTGGCTATGGTAGCAGGCGTGTCGGACGTCGCGATTACTGCCGCAAGAACCCGACAATCGGACATATTTTCCCCTATCCTTTGGATAGGTGGTAAGATGTCTAGCAGCAGAGTACCCCTTTAAAGGAGTACTCTGGGATGTTAAAATTGTCATTCATGCTGCCGGCAGTAGAAAAATAAAGAGGTACATACCTTTCCGTTGCTCCCGCTCCGGCCTCCTCTGCGATGCTCTTCCTGGTTGCCAGTGGTCGGTGAGTCATACTGCAATCGCCGGCCACAGCGAGGTCCCGACTCGTCCGGCGATAGGCTGAGCGGCAGTGTGACGTTTTGAAGCCTCTGGAGGTCCGCAGGTTGAAGACCACTGCGGCCTTCGTTATCATCACCGCCTGACAATCCCTTCATCAGTAGTCTTCAACCTGCGGACCTCCAGATGTTACAAAAATACAACGCCCAGCATGCCCGGACAGCCATTCCGGGCATGCTGGGAGTTGTAGTTTTGAAACCTCTGGAGGTCCACAGGTTGAAGACCACTTCGGCCTTCGTCATCATCCAGACCCCCCCTTTAGTTTTCTACTCGCCTCCCCTCTGTGGGAAGGAAGGGTGAGCTGGGCCGGGCCATCTATGCTGCAGGGACGTCCCTGCGCGTCGTCGTCAAGGCAACGTCACTAGTCCGGGGCCGGAGCGGAGAAGAGGGCCCCCCCGGTGAAAATGGACAGCCCGGAACGTCTAACCCTCCCCACCGGATGGTCCCTGCAGCATAGATGGCCCGGACCAACTCACCCTTCCTTCCCTACGAGGGGAAGTGAGTAGAAAACTAAAGGGGGTGTCTGAATTATGACAAACCTCCAGAGGTTTCAAAACTACAACTCCCAGCATGCCTGGACAGCCGATAGCTGTCCGGGCATGCTGGGAGTTGCAGTTTTGCAATATCTGGAGGTCCGCAAGTTGAAGACCACTGAAAAGGGATTCACAGTCGGAGAGTTCACTCGCGTATAAGCGTGCTGAAAAACTCGGCTTATACTCGAGTATATACGGTAATCGGTTATTTCAATGGGATTTTGCTGCAAGTGGATTCCTAGCGGATAACCTAAAAGCGGGTCCTAAAAGCGCAAACACCATTAAACCAACCCCAAACAAAAGCTGCCCATTTCTAGTGCAATGTTTCTCAACTTGTGTGCCTCCAGCTGTTGCTAAACTATATCTCCTAGTATTCGGGGAGTTGTAGTTTTCCAACCGGAAAGGGTATTTTGGCTGGAAAACATTGCCCTAGAAACTAATCCAGACTCGGATCAGTCCACACCCCAGCAAAATGTCTCCGATTTGATCAGTGTTAGGTTTGTGATACACTCCCTTCTCCATGTTCCCCAACCAGTTATCCTTGTTATAGAAGATATTCAGGGCAAAGGCTTTTTTTTTTGTCATAGTGCAGCTTAGTACATTGAAAAAAAAATAAACCTCCTCTTACTGCCAGCGCTCCCGCTGTGCCTCACGCCCCCTCCCATAGACTTGCTTTGAGGGGGCGGGACGTAATGCCATGAGGGGGCGGGATTATGAGGTCACGAGCTCCCAGCTACAGCGTTCGGAACAGTTTGTGCCAAACGCTGAGCAGCTGAGTACCCCTTTAACTTATCCCTGATCCACAGGACAGGGGATAAGTAGCTGATCGCGGGGGGTCTGATCGCTGGGACCTCCTGCGAACTCCAGGACGTGACCCCAGTGCTCTGTTAGACGGCACGTGTTCCATTAATTTCTATGGGAGCACCAATGATGCCGGAGAGCTGTACCGACCGACTGGGCCCCCCCCCCCCACGATCACAGAGATGGGACGCGGTGCTCAGTGAGGAGGATGTACGGCAGCCGGCATGCGCTCCTTACTGAGCGCCGAATCCCGTCCTGGTGATCGAGGGGGGGGCCTCAGTGCACGGGCCCCCTGCGATCAGCTACTTATCTCCTAACCTCAAACCACAGCTACCTTTTATAAAAGGGGGAGAGAGAACACAAACATGTCTCTAGTGTTTGCCTAGCATGTAATCATGTGAATGTAATACAGTATATTACAATTTTGTATGTGTATATTACACCAGTTTAATTATTGTAATGATGGACACCCCCCAGTACAGGAACAAAAATGGCCAATGTAAACTCCTATTGCGCATATATATATATATATATATATATATATATATATATATATATATATGCAACAAAAGCAAAGTCCGGCGCTGTAGTTCAAGCAATACTGAACGGTTTATTCAGCTATCAGCAAACATGGAGAGCAGCTGACGCGTTTCGGACACAATGTGTAGCCTTAGTCGTACAAAATACAGACATAGGTACCGTAGATGTTATTTATAGGGGAAGAGGTGGGGTTTCCATCTGGGACCTACCCCAGGTGATTAACCCCCCACTCTTCCTACCTTACAACCAAGATAACCGTAAAAACGCAGGGAAATAATATCCTGCAATGTGAACACCTCATACAAAAAACATGTTTATTACAATTTTATAATATAAGATGTATTCCTATGTTATCTTCATAACTTGCAATGTCAATCTAGATATTTTTCTTGGGTAATTTTCTCCACTTTCTCCCTTGTCTTTCCGATACTGCACATGGGCATATAATAGGCAAAAGCCATATACGTTAAAGGGGTACTCCAGCGCTTAGACATCTTATCCCCTATCCAAAGGATAGACGATTGGATGCCTGATCGCGGGGACCCCCGTGATCTTGCATGCAGCTTGTTCGCTCCGGGTCTGATTACCGGCGACCACGGGGCCAGCGGCATGTGAGGTCACGCTCCACCCCTCAATGCAAGCCTATGGGAGGGGGCGTGACAGCTGTCATGCCCCCTCCCATAGGCTTGCATTGAGGGGCGGAGCGTGACCTCACACGGGAGGTGGGACGTCACATGCTGCCGGCCCCGTGGTGGCCGGTAATCAGACCCGGAGCAAACACGCTCCGGGGACTGATTTTAACTGGGGTGCTGCGTGCAAGATCACGGGGGTCCCCAGCGGCGGGACCCCTGCGATCAGACATCTTATGCCCGATCCTTTGGATAGGGGATAAGATGTCTAAGCGCCGGAGTACCCTTTTAAATAGAGATACATAGACAAATAATAACATGTAACATGGTTACTTAATAGTAACGACTGAAACGTCCCCGAGGAAATCTCCTAAGAGAAACTCCACTACCAATAGAAATCCAAATCCAGAATCAGTATGCCCATAAAGTGCCCATAAGTGTCTACCACTTCTTGTGCATATATATATATATTAGGGATCGACCAATATCTGTTTTTTAGGGCCGATACGATAATCAGTGGAGGTTAGGGCCGATAGCCGATAACATATACCGATATTCCGGTATAAGTTATCGGCTATTTATCCCCCCGCGACACCGCTGCAGATCATTGATTTAAAGCAGGCGCTTTAAATCAATGCACTGCAGTGGCTTTTGCGGTGCCATAGGCCGCCGCCGCCACCACCCGCTTCTCTTCCCCTACCTGTCAGGGTGGTCCGGGCCATCCTTCCTTCCTGTAGTGTCCGGTGGCATTCCGGGTGGAGGGTGAACCGGTCCGGGCTGTCCTTCTTCTCCGGGGGTCATCTTCTCCACTCCGGGCAGGCTCCGGCCTAGTAACGCAGCAGTGACGCCCGTGCGCAGCGACGCACCTGACGTCACGGCGTAGCAGCGTCTATGCAGCGTACTAGGCCGGAGCCTGCCCGGAGTGGAGAAGAGGACCCCCGGAGAAGGACAGCCCGGACTGGTTCACCCTCCACCCGGAATGCCGCCGGGCACTACAGGAAGGATGGATGGCCCGGACCACCCCCATTAGGGTGGGTTCACACTACGTTTTCTCCCATACGGGAGCGCATACGGCAGGGGGGAGCTAAAACCTCACGCTCCCGTATGCCTTCGTATGCGCTCCCGTATGTAATTCATTTCAATGAGCCGGCCGGAGTGAAACGTTCGGTCGGCTCATTTTTGCGCCGTATGTGCTTTTACGACCGGACCTCAAACCGTGGTTGACCACAGTTTTAGGTCCGGGGGAAAAGCCGCATACGGCGCAAAAATGAGCCGACCGAACGTTTCACTCCGGCCGGCTCATTGAAATGAATTACATACGGGAGCGCATAGAAAGGCATACGGGAGCGCGAGGTTTTAGCTCCCCCCTGCCGTAAGCGCTCCCGTATGGGAGAAAACGTAGTGTGAACCCAGCCTTACAGGTAAGTTACATTTTTTTTATTGACTCGGAGGGTGGGGGAGGGGCCCGACCAGTATAGTGGTATGGGCAAAAATCCATACCGGTATACCGCCCAGCACTACGGTGGGGGGGTGCGACGTGGGTCGGGGGGGCGGTGCAGTGCGGGGGGGGCGGGTCATTACCGATACCGATAATGCCCAAAATCGTGATTATCGGCCATACCGATAATCGGTCGATCCCTAATATATAGGAACATGCAAATCAGCTCATTACATCACCTTTTCAGGTAATGTTTCCTGGTATCAGCTTAGCTCCTGTTAAGGAATATAAAAAGCTGATCGGGATTTTATGCCAAGCCAGACTACTCCCCAAAAGGGAAGTTTCTACCCATCTGCAGACAGCTGTTTCGTGGTTTTTGCTAAGCTGATACCAGGGAACATTACCTCAAAAGGTGATGTAATGAGCTGCTTTGTATGTTCCCCTACCAAGAAAGCCCGCGGAGTGCTTAATGGCCTTCTGAAGCTCCGTTACACCAGGAGTGGTGGCCTTGCCCTGAGGCAAATACTCATACCATATATATAAATATATTCAAGAAAAATTGGAGCTACTCGGAAATAGTATAACAAACACTATCCTTATTAGAAGTACAACATAAATATAAAATTACATTAGAAGGTGGATATTAGAAAAAGGGCGGCACACCCGGGATTTAATGTAATAAACGATAATAGCAGCAAAATATATGGAGAGCTGTGTAGGTCTGATAGCAGTAAACAGTCAATAATAAGCTGACATAGAAGTCCAGACAGTGTGACACTAGTGAAGTGCAAAGGTTAGTGTATATTATACAGGTTAGTGTATATTATCCCACTAACCTGTAGATAAGTACATTTTTGCCTGAGATCCCCTTTTAAAGTGACTTGAATGGGAGTTGGACGTACAGCATAGCCCCAGGAGCTGTTTAGGTATTTTGGGGAGAAGCTCATGGCGCTATGTAGTTTGTGCATCTTCCATTAAACTCAATAACTGTAAGGCAAAAAAAAAAATTTCCCCGCTTTTAGGTGCTTTTGGTTTTCCATTTATCTCTGGCGGGCGCAGACAGGCCAGAGGGGGCCGGGAAGGTAGATTTAGGAAGTGAATGCTCCTTTATTATTGTAACTTTAGGGAAAGCTGTGTGATATTTGGTACACCTGCAGTTAGAAAGGAAGACCTCTAATGTTTCTATTTCTCTCCTTTTCAGCTTGGGGTTGATCTCCGATTCTTTTCACATGTTTTTCGATTGCACAGCGTTGTTAGCCGGCCTGGCAGCTTCTGTCATCTCCCGGTGGAAAACAAATGAAGCGTTCTCCTACGGGTAAGGTGTGCGTGTGGCTGTATATGTATGCTGACATGAAGATAGATTTCTACAATGTTTTACGTGATATCTTCACATTTTGTATATATATATGTGTGTGTGTGTGTGTGTATATCATAATATTTGCACGCACACATCTGTCTATATACACTGCTCAAAAAAATAAAGGAAACCCTAAGATAACACATCCTAGATCTGAATGAACTAATCGTATGAAATACTTTCGTCTTTACATAGTTGAATGCGCTGACAACAAAATCACCCAAAAATTATCAATGGGAATCAAATTTATCAACCCATGGAGGTCTGGATATGGAGTCACACTCAAAATCACAGTGGAAAACCCCACTACAGGCTGATCCAACTTTATGTAATGTCCTTAAAACAAGTCCCAATGAGGCTCAGTAGTGTGTGTGGCCTCCACGTGCCCGTATGACCTCCCTACAACGCCTGGGCATGATCCTGATGAGGTGGGGGATGGTCTCCTGAGGGATGTCCTCCCAGACCTGGACTAAAGCATCCGCCAACTCCTGGACAGTCTGTGTTGGATGGAGCGAGACGTCCCAGATGTGCTCAATCGGATTCAGGGGAACGGGCGGCCAGTCCATAGCATCAATGCCTTCCTCTTACAGGAACTGCTGACACACTCCAGCCACATGAGGTCTAGCATTGTCTTGTATTAGGAGGAACCCAGGGCCAACCGCACCAGCGTATGGTCTCACAAGGGGTCTGAGGATCTCATCTCGGTACCTAATGGCAGTCAGGCTATCCTCTGGAAAGCTCATGCAGGGCTGTGTGTGTGTGTTTCCCTCCCCCCCCCCCCCCCCCCTCAAAGAAATGCCACCCAACACAATCGCCAAACCGGTCATGCTGGAGGATGTTGCAGGCAACAGAACGTTCTCCACGCCGTCTCCAGACTCTGTCATTTGCTCAGTGTGAACCTGCTTTCATCTGTGAAGAGCACAGGGTGCCAGTGGCGAATTTGCCAATCTTGGTGTTCTCTGGCAAATGCCAAACGTCCTGCACGGTGTTGGGCTGTGAACACAACCCCCCACCAGTGGGCGCCGGGCTCCTCCTTGCACAAAGGCAGAGGTAGCGGTCCTGCTGCTGGGTTGTTGCCCTCCTACGGCCTCCTCCACGTCTCCTGATGTACTGGCCTGTCTCCTGGTAGCGCCTCCATGTTCTGGACACTACGCTGACACACACAGCAAACCTTCTTGCCACAGCTCGCATTGATGTGCCATCCTGGATGAGCTGCACTACCTGAGCCACTTGTGTGGGTTGTAGACTCCGTCTCATGCTACCACTAGAGTGAAAGCACCGCCAGCATTCAAAAGTGACCAAAACATCAGCCAGGAAGCATAGGAACTGAGAAGGGGTCTGTGGTCACCACCTGAAGAACCACTCCTTTATTGGGGGGGTGTCTTGCTAATTGCCTATAATTTCCACCTGTTGTCTGCTCCATTTTCACAACAGCATGTGAAATTGATTGTCAATCAGTGTTCTTCCTGAGTGGACAGTGAGATTTCACAGAAGTGTCAGTGACTTGGAGTTACATTGTGTTGTATGAGTCTTCCCTTTATTTATTTTGAGCAGTGTATATGACTTGCATCTTTAGGCTTTGTTTGCTTTAATGGCTGGGAAAAACTAGCAAATAATAAAATTTTATATTATCTTATTAATAATAATAAATAAATAAAAATTTAAAAATGAACTTTAAATGGCTAAAAAAAAAATCAGTTTTGTGAACATAGCTTTACTCTGGAAAACGGCCTGCATTTTAATTTTAAGAATGTATTTGCATATAAATTTTAAGCTGCAAAACCTTTTTGAAAATTTCATTCTGAAAAGTAGGTATCCCAATCCCAAAAAGTGATGACCTATTGCTAGAACATGTCCCAACCTCTAGGGCCTCCACCTTTGTGAAAATGTAGGGAACGCAGTACTGCAGTGTTCCCCAACCAGTGTGCCTCCAGCTGTTGCAAAACTACAACTCCCAGCATGCCCGGACAGCCTTTGGCTGTCCGGGCATGCTAGGAGTTGTAGTTTTGCAACAGCTGGAGGCACACTGGTTGGGGAACACTTTGGCAGATCCTAGTGATATGCCATTACTTTACCAGATTTTTTTTAAATTCCTAAAGGAGTCATGCAGCACCTCTTCTCTTTTTCACCCAAACCCTTTAAAGGTGTATTCCAGTGAAAAACGTTTTTCTTTCTATCAACTGGCTCCAGAAAGTTAAACAGATTTGTAAATTACTTCTATTAAAAAAAATCTTAATCCTTTCTAAAATTATCAGCTGCTGAAGTTGAGTTGTTGTTTTCTGTCTGGCAACAGTGCTCTCTGCTGACATCTCTGCTTGTCTGGGGAACTGCACAGAATAGAAGAGGTTTGCTATGGGGTTTTGCTCCTAAACTGGGCGGTTCCCGAGACACGTGTCATCAGAGAGCACTTAGACAGAAAAGAACGACTCCACTTCAGAAGCTTATAAGTACTGAAAGGATGAAGATTTTTTAATAGAAGTAATTTATAAATCTGTTTAACTTTCTGGAGCCAGTTGAGATATAGATATAGATAGATAGATAGATATATAGATATATAGATATAGATATATATAGATATAGATATATATATATATTAAAATTCCTGGATAACCCCTTTAAATTCTTCTGTCGATCCCTTTTTAGATGTTTTTTTTTTATTTATTTTTATTTTATGAATACATTTTACTGTATCACAATTACATCTGTTTGTGCAGTGATATAAATGTTTGCACGTAAAATAATTCTCCGTGTACTTTTACGTGGAAACTATTTGCTGTGCAAACAGACGAAGTTAATGTGAACCTGCCAGGTGGTGGTTGCTGCTGTGACAACAGGATACGATAAAGGGGTTTCTGAGTAAGGCCGGTTTCACACATGTGTGTTACATGCACATTGGGTTACGGCTGCTAGTCCCCGTCCATCCATACGATGTCCTGACAGCCCCGGACTGGCAGCCGTAATACGCCAATGTTAAAACTGGGTAGACTAAATCCTGGCCGGACTCCTGGAAGAGACAGTGAGAGTCCTGCTGACCCCCCACCCACACAGGAGGATTAACAGCCGGCTCTGTACACGCACCGATACAGGTAAAACTGTCAATCATCCTGTGTGGGCGGGGTCAGCTGGACCTCCGGTCTCTGCTAGGAGTTCTGAGGGTTTTTATTTTTATTTTTTTTTAGGTTATGTTCATGGGGCAGAAAATTCGAGCATTGATTTCAATGGGATTCTGTTGCACTGTGCACATCCCAATTCCAGCGTCTGCAGAAAGAACAGGCTTGTCTATTCTTTCTGCAGATTTCTCTTAGAAATGCATTGCCGTCTATGAGATGGCGCATTTCCTAACTGACATTGCGCAAATTCTCTAAATTATATAAACCCAAATCTGTGTTTCCCCAACCAGGGTGCCTCCAGCTGTTGCAGAACTACAACTCCCAGCATGCCCGGACAGCCAACGGCTGTCCGGGCATGCTGGGAGTTGTAGTTCTGCAACAGCTGGAGGCACCCTGGTTGGGAAACGCTGACCTCTATATTTCACTAATGCTCAGGTTCTGTGTTATTCTGCCCTCAGTGTTGCATAACTAATCTGATGGATATTTATTTTTTTTTTTTACTTTTTTAATTGCTAAATATAGGCAATTTTAAGGTTTTGTGTATATTGTTTTATTAACCTATTGGGGCCTCTTTATAAAAAAATAAAAAAAATTATTTTGCCAACAGCCCACCCCTGACCCAGTTGCTATACGCTGCCTGTACACTTAGCTGTGTACAGTAGCAGAGCTGCGCTGTCTGTTGACTTTGCTTCTCCCTTTGATCTGTCTAAATAGCTTTAACCCATGCTGTACCTGGAGTTACAGACAGTCTGGTACGGCGTGGGTTAAAGCTATTTTAGGCTGCATTCACACTTCGTTTTTACATTATGGCCGCTGAACTCTTTACTTTAATGAGCCGACCGGAGTCAAACGTTGACTCCGGTCGGCTCATTTTTGACACGTATGCGGATTCCTGACCGAACCTTAAACCATAGTATACTACGGTTTTAGGTCTGGTCACAAAACCGGACACGGGTCAAAAATGAGCCGACCGGAGTCACCGTTTGACTCCGGTCGGCTCATTTAAAGTAAATGGAGTTCAGCGCCGGTCCGGCGGGGGTACAGGAGAGCCCGGTTTGCCCCTCCCCCAGCCAGATCCGGCAACCGTAATGTAAAAGCGAAGTGTGAATGCCGCCTTAGACAGATCCAAAGGAACAGAAGGGCCGATAGTCCAGCCCTGTTACTGCCCATACACAGCCGTAGAATAAACCAAATTGTAATGTGTAAGGAAATAGGTTTTCGGAAACCTGTGGAGCGGCGGAGACGAAATCAAGGAGCCCCAGCACAACTGACAACATAGGGGTGGCCATTATACTGTTTATGCCCAGTCTGTATGGTCATGTTTATGCTCAGTCTGTATGTTCATGTTTATGCCCAGTCTGTATGTTCATGTTTATGCCCAGTCTGTATGTTCATGTTTATGCCCAGTCTGTATGTTCATGTTTATGCCCAGTCTGTATGTTCATGTTTATGCCCAGTCTGTATGTTCATGTTTATGCCCAGTCTGTATGTTCATGTTTATGCCCAGTCTGTATGTTCATGTTTATGCCCAGTCTGTATGGTCATGTTTATGACCAGTCTGTATGTTCATGTTTATGCCCAGTCTGTATGTTCATGTTTATGCCCAGTCTGTATGTTCATGCCCAGTCTGTATGTTCATGTTTATGCCCAGTCTGTATGTTCATGTTTATGCCCAGTCTGTATGGTCATGTTAATGCCCAGTCTGTATGGTCATGTTTATGCCCAGTCTGTATGGTCATGATTATGCCCAGTCTGTATGGTCATGATTATGCCCAGTCTGTATGTTCATGATTATGCCCAGTCTGTATGTTCATGATTATGCCCAGTCTGTATGTTCATGATTATGCCCAGTCTGTATGTTCATGATTATGCCCAGTCTGTATGTTCATGATTATGCCCAGTCTGTATGTTCATGATTATGCCCAGTCTGTATGTTCATGTTTATGCCCAGTCTGTATGTTCATGTTTATGCCCAGTCTGGATGTTCATGATTATGCCCAGTCTGGATGTTCATGATTATGCCCAGTCTGGATGTTCATGATTATGCCCAGTCTGGATGTTCATGTTTATGCCCAGTCTGGATGGTCATGTTTATGCCCAGTCTGTATGTTCATGATTATGCCCAGTCTGTATGTTCATGATTATGCCCAGTCTGTATGTTCATGTTTATGCCCAGTCTGTATGTTCATGTTTATGCCCAGTCTGGATGTTCATGTTTATGCCCAGTCTGGATGTTCATGTTTATGCCCAGTCTGGATGTTCATGTTTATGCCCAGTCTGGATGTTCATGTTTATGCCCAGTCTGGATGTTCATGTTTATGCCCAGTCTGGATGTTCATGTTTATGCCCAGTCTGGATGTTCATGTTTATGCCCAGTCTGGATGTTCATGTTTATGCCCAGTCTGGATGTTCATGTTTATGCCCAGTCTGGATGTTCATGTTTATGCCCAGTCTGGATGTTCATGTTTATGCCCAGTCTGGATGTTCATGTTTATGCCCAGTCTGGATGTTCATGTTTATGCCCAGTCTGGATGTTCATGTTTATGCCCAGTCTGGATGTTCATGTTTATGCCCAGTCTGGATGTTCATGTTTATGCCCAGTCTGTATGGTCATGATTATGCCCAGTCTGTATGGTCATGATTATGCCCAGTCTGTATGGTCATGATTATGCCCAGTCTGTATGCTCATGTTTATGCCCAGTCTGGATGTTCATGTTTATGCCCAGTCTGGATGTTCATGTTTATGCCCAGTCTGGATGTTCATGTTTATGCCCAGTCTGGATGTTCATGTTTATGCCCAGTCTGTATGTTCATGTTTATGCCCAGTCTGTATGTTCATGTTTATGCCCAGTCTGTATGTTCATGGTCTATGATTTGCGCCTTGTATTGATTTCTTTGCTCTGTTCATCTCCAGGTTTGTACGGGCAGAAGTCCTGGCGGGTTTTGTGAATGGTCTCTTCCTGATTTTCACAGCCTTTTTTATCTTCTCAGAGGGAGTGGAGGTAAGTACAGTCCAGTCTTAGCAAGGCTTGCAAATTATCTTAAAGGGGTACTCTGCCCCTAGAAATCTTATCCCCTATCCAAAGGATAAGGGATAAGATGTCTGATCGCGGGGGCCCGCTGCTGGGGACCACTACGATCTTCTTGCTGCACCTGACGTTCGCTTAGTGTCAGGTGCAGCGACAGGGTAAAGAATGTGTATAGGTAAGTCATGAGAAATAGCTGTCGGCTGAACAAGTTTTCACTATACAGCTGTGTAGGGTGTATGGCCTCTAATCTCTTAGGCTCCTTTCACACTGTTCATTCATCCATTTTGAAAATCGTCCGTTACAAAATCCTGTTAAAGTCTATGGGATTTTTACATTATCCGTTTTAACCCGTCATAGCCTGTTATTAACCTGTTAAGGACCAAGGGCGTACCTGTACACCCTGAGTCCGCTCCCGTTCTATAACATGGGGCCACGGCCAGCCTCTAACAACGGCTGGGACCTGATCGCTATGCCGCGCGCTATGAACCCTCTAAAGTGAAAGTAAAACCATGCCGGTTAGCTCAGGGGTCTGTTCGGGATGTCCACGGTGAAATCGCGGCTTCCCGAACAGCTGTGACACAGCAGGAGGGTCCCTTACCTGCCTTCTGGGGTCCGATCGCCGAATGACTGCTCAGTGCCTGAGATCCAGGCATGAGCAGTCAAGCGGCAGAATCATTGATCAATGGTTTCCTATGAGAAACCAGTGATCAATGTAAAAGATCAGTGTGTGCAGTGTTAAAGCTCCCTATGGAAGCTTTAACACTGCAAAAAAAAGTGAATAAAGATCATTTAACCCCTTTCCTAATAAAAGTTTGAATCACCCCCCTTTTCCCATAAAAAAAAAAACTGTGAAAATAAAAATAAACATGTGGTATCGCCGCGTGCGAAAATGTCCGAAATGCTGTCACGCCCCCTCCCATAGACTTGCATTGAGGGGGCAGGGTGTGACGTCATGAGGGGCCGTGGCTATGATGTCACAAGCTGTCGGCTCCAGCGTTGGAAACAGTTTGTTCCAAACGCTGAGCAGCTGAGTACCCCTTTAAGTCATGTAATCTCGTGCTCTCTTGTAAAATTATATACTCAGTCTGGGATTTACTAAAGTTTTGATAAAGAAATGAAATCTGCGCCCTTTATTTCTGCTTATAAGTGCTCTCTGTTTCCACCATGACTGGTGTCTTTGTACTTTTATCTTGTTGTTTGTCATTGTAGCCGATGCAGGGTTAGATCCTGTTTAAATAGGATCTGCTGGAGCCGATACAGGCAAGACCTGTTTGGTTCAATGATGTTCTTGATCTTATGTAACCATTGTAGCGCTGCAGTGATGCGGGGACACCTAATTTCCAGGACGCCGGGTCACATGGTTAATCTGTCTGTATACAGCCTTCCATATTATCACATTATTGCTTATATGAGCAGATCTTTGACCTTTTATATAGTGTAGAGCAATTGGCCAGAACAGGAAAACCACCAATCGGAAGTGAACACAATGTTTAGGATCGGTCTGGCTAACATGACAGTGGCGCCTGTCAGTGGTGGGATATAGTTTGGTCAGATCTTTAAAGGGGTATTCAACTGGCTCCAGAAAGTTAAACAGAATTGTAAATTACTTCTATAAAAAAAATCTTAATCCTTCCAATAATTATCAGCTACTGAAGTTGACTTGTTCTTTTCTGTCTGGCCATAGTGCTCTCTGCTGACATCTCTGCTTGTCTTGGGAACTGCACAGAGTAGACGAGGTTTGCCGAGACAGGTGTCCTCAGAGAGCAGAAAAGAACAACTCAACTTCAGCAGTTAAAAAGGATTAAGATTTTTTTCAATAGAAGTTCTTTACAAATCTGTTTTAACTTTCTGGAGCCAGTTGATATCTAAAAAAAATTTTTTTACTTGAAATACCCCTTTAAAGCAGGAAAAATAGACAAGTGAAAGGGACTTTGACAAGGGTCGAATCATGATGTGTAGATTCTGGGGTCAGAGCATCTTTTTGGGGTGTTCCTGATGAGTAGTGAGTACAGTGTTTTCTAAAGAGCATGCCTCCAGCTGTTGCAAAACTACAACTTCCAGCATGCGCTTTCCTCCCATGCCGGGAGTTGTAGTTTTGCAACAGCTGGAGGCACGCTCTTTGAAAAACACTGGGTCAGTACCTCATCAAGTCCTGGAAAACTCCTGCACATGCACCTTTGTTTTACCTTAACCACCTTGGACATTTATATACATGGACGAGTATACACATCCATGGTTCTCTTGGGTACTGCCCAGTGTACCCACAAGATCGCGGCAGGGACTCGGCTGTAACACACAGCAACAATCACGGGGTGCTGCTGCTTACCTGGGCAGCCGGGGGTCTGATAAAGACCCCCAGGTCTGCCCTGGTAACTGCCTGATATGCTGCCTGTCAGTGCTAAACTGGCAGGCAGCATATCACTACAATGCTTCGGAATACTAATTATTCCAAAGAATTAAAAAAAAAAGTGTAAAAAAAAAATAAATGTATTAAATATAAAAAAATAAATGCATAATGTGTAGGATCACAAGGCGCACATATTACATGCTTTGGATGTCCCGCCAGCAGTCACAATAGTTCCTTCCCCGCTGCGGCTGGGTAGCTCTGTGTATCCGCTCGTAGCGGCTTATTTCCTACCACTAGTCACGAGCGGACACACTGAGCTTCCCAGCCGCAGCAGTGACCTCACTCTTGTGACTGCCGGCAGCGCATCCGTGGTGTGAAATACGCTGCGGATGCGCTGTATGTGACAATACACTTAGTAAATTATTTTTTTCTTACAAAGGCCCCGTTCATACTGCGTTTCAGCAGTATGTCCGTCAGCATCACGTTAAAAGTGATGCTGAGGTATACTGTAGCAGCCCTATTCATTTCTGAAGGAGACTGCTACAGTATAGGTTTGCATCCCCTTTTTGACATGACTCCATGTCAAAAAGGGGACACACATACGGACACACATACTTCAGAAATGCAGTATGAATGGGGACTATCACCCAGCACACCGCCACCTAAAGCCCCCCCCGGTGATGGATATATACGCCATGAGAGGGTGCTCATGATTAATATATCCATCAGGAACTTTAAAGGGTTACTCCGCTGCTCAAACTGTTCCGAACACTGGCGCCGGGAGCTTGTGACGTCATAGCCCCCCCCCCATGACATCATGCCCCGCCCCCTCAATGCAAGGCTATGGGAGGGGGCGTGACAGTTGCCACGCCCCCTCTCATAGACTTGCAATGAGGGGGCGGGACATCATGAGGGGTCGGGGCTATTACATCACAAGCTCCCCGCTCCAGCGTTCAGAACAGTTTGTTTCAAACGCTGAGCAGCGGGGTACTACTTTCTGTCACAGACATCTGTGGGTCACTGGTAGCTGACCAAGGAGCGATCAGAGCGGTCCCTGGTCCAGATAATACATATTTTTTTCTAAGACAAAATCTTGTGGTCCACATGGGGTCACTTGTAGGGGTGCTGTATTGTTCTGCCTGCTCCGATCCTATGCAGGCATGAAGTGGGGTCTATTATTCATATATTGATGTCCTGAAAGCCAAAGGGGGCTCCTCATCATCTTGGGCCTACCAGGCGTTCAAGCAAACAAATATGGCTTAAGAAGGGGTACTGCCCAGCCCGGGACGAACAGCGTAAAAAATGATGGGGCACATTTCCTCCATTTCAGAAGCGACGTACCAAAATGATGTCCCCCAAATAAAGAATTTGTGGGAAAAAAGCTGATTTTCAAATTTTTTTTCCCACTGACTTTTAAATAGTTCTAGCCACACAGTAAGGGCTCAATGTACTTACTTTTGCCCTAGGTGTAGTTTCCAAAATGTAAGGGCTCAATGTACTTACTTTAGGGGGTGTAGTTTCCAAAATGGGGTCACTTGTGGGGGTTCTGTATAGTTCTGGCAGCTAAAACCCTTTGCGGTCTGTATACCAAATGTGCAGTATAATGCCACCTTTGACCTCTCTGTACAAAAGTTACATTATGTATGTGTGTATGTTAAAATACCGTATAGACTCGAGTATTAGCTGTTCCGAATATAAGCCGAGTCCCCTAATTTCACCCCAAAAACTTAGGAAATGTTATTGACTAGACTATAAGCCTAGGGTGGGAAATACATCATCCTCCCCCCCCTCCGGTCATCATCCCCCCCCCCCCCCATCATCCACCAGACCCCCTTCGTCATCACCCCCCGTCAATCCCTCTTAGTGGTCTTCAACCTGCGGACCTCCAGATGTTGCAAAACTACAACTTCCAGCATGCCCAGACAGCCATCTGCTGTCTGGGCATGCTGGGAGATGTAGTTTTGAAACATCTGGAGGTCCGCAGGTTTAAGACCACTGCGGCCTTCGTCATCATCCAGACCCCCCTTTTGTTTTCTATTCACCTCCCCAGTTTCTCTGTGGGAAGGAAGGGTGATTTGGTTCAGGCCGTCCATCTTTGGCCATCTATTCTGCCGGGACCATCTGGTGGGGAGGGTTAGTCGTTCCGGGCTGTCAGTCTTCACTGGGAGGCCCTCTTCTCCGCTCTAGGCCAGCCACAGACTAGTGACGTTGCCTTGACGACGACGCGCAGTGATGTCCCTGCGTGGTGGCGTCAATGCAGCGTCACTAGTGGAGAAGAGAAGAGGGCCTCCCGGTGAAGATGGACAGCCCGGAACGACTAACCCTCCCCACCGGACGGTCCCTGCAGCATAGATGGCTGAAGATGGACGGCCCGGAACCATCCCCTCACAGCTAAGCCACCCCTCACAGTTCACTCGAGTATAAGCCGAGGGGGGTGTTTTCAGCATAATAAAAATAGTGCTGAAAAACTCTGCTTATACTCGAGTATATACGGTAGATAGATATAGATAGATATTCAGAAAAAAGCAGAACTCCAGGATCCAAAGATACACGATCAAAGAAAGCGACAGTGGCACCTCAGATAGGGAAAAAAGAGGGTCTTTATTCACCCCAATGTACAGTGACGTTTCAATCATTTTAAAGCGGTGATAGTTATGATGTGAGACCATCGAAAAATTGCTGCACGTTGGGGTACATAAAGACCCTCTTTTTTCACTATTTGGAGTGCTACTGTCTTCTTCTTTGATTAGATATACAGTGGTCCCTCAACATACGATGGTAATTCGTTCCAAACGACCCATCGTTTGTCGAATCCATCGTATGTTGAGGGATCCGTGCAATGTAAAGTATAGGAAGCTGTACCCGTCGCTCCGGACCAGGTCCTCACCGCTCCTGATGCTGTCCCAGGGGCTCCCGATGCTGTCCCGCTGCTCCGGTGTCTTCTTCGCGATCCTCCGGTGTCTTGCGCATTTTCTGCAGGGTCCGGGCCTCGCTTTCCGGTGACGTTATTACGCTGCTGCGCCGGCGCGGCGTGCGTAGTGACGTAATAACGACGCCGGAAAGCAAGGCCCGGACCCTGGAGAAGATGCGCAAGACACCGGAGGATCGCGAAGTGGACCCGGAGCAGCGGGGATAGGTAAGTGAACCTGCTGGGGCACATTACACTGCTATGCGACATCAGCTTAAGCATTTTGCGCTGTCGGATAGCAGTTAATGCGATGGCCCCGACATATAAAAGGATCGTATGTCGGTTTTATCATATGTCGGGGCCATCGTAGGTCGGGGGGTTACTGTATAAATATAGATGAATAGAGATAGAGAGATATTATATATACACACACACACACAGTGTATAGCGATAGATAGATATCCATCATTATTTTATTACATTTATTTTTGTTTCCCTTCAGAGAGCCCTGGACACCCCCGAGGTCCATCATGATAGGCTGCTCCCAGTATCTGTCCTGGGATTCCTTGTAAACCTTATTGGAATATTTGTGTTCCAACATGGCGGAAATCATCATGGGCACTCACATGATGGCGGTAAGTTGTGTGCAATCACTTTGTAGCTACATTTCTGTTTTGTCTGGAGAATAGCTCATACGGTATATACACTCTTGTTACGCAGCAACTCAAGTCTGCCCACTGTCCTGATATTTTGCTACAGTGTATCAGTGTATCAGACCTGTGTAGAGGAAAAGTGGTGCAGTTGCCCATAGCAACCAATCAGATTGCTTCTTTCATTTTTAAAGAGGCTTGTTAAAAATGAAAGAAGGGATCTGATTGGTTGTTTTGGACAACAGCACCCCTCTGTGGGTTTCTAGCTATTGCATGTGATGGACTGTTATATTTTTATTTTTTTATTTTTTAGCTAAATAAGAATGCGCCTTCCACTCTTCCATTGGATGTGGCGTACAGCCAATACACGTTTTCAAAGCAGTGTAACCTTAATCTTTTCCAGGTCACGGGCACAGTCATTCTTTATTTAATGGTTCCGTGAGTCAGGGGCAAAGCCATAGCAGTGGACATGGGCACAGTCATGGCGGAGATCATGGGCACAGTCATGGCGGAGATCATGGGCACAGTCATGGCGGAGATCATGGGCACAGTCATGGCGGAGATCATGGGCACAGCCATGGGGGTGGTGGTCACGGACACAGCCATGGAGAAGATCACAGCCATAAACATGGACTTGGATTTGTTTCCTCATTCTCTGGTATGGTAGCAACAATTTTTTTTTTTTAATGGCACCAACATATTCCACAGCACGTTACAGTACTGAGTTAACGGGGTACTCCGGGGAACTAAACCCACAGCCCATCCTTTCCCTCTCGCCCAACTATTTGTCTAAATATCATTCATTAGCTATATAGAGCAGTTTCCCTCTTTGAGCTGTCACTTACATGCAGGGAGTGAAAGAAAGACGTCATAATCTGATCCTGCGTGTCTTTGTGTAAACCCCTCAATGAGATCTAGCCCCCACCCTCCTGGAAGACAAACACCACATGATTTCTGGCTTCACAGCCACACCTCCCCTCCCATTCCTGTGCAAGGATTTTGCCGGCAGAGAAGTCTCCTTAGAACAAAACACTGCTCTTTGCCTGCTGTAGATCTAATCACTGACTGCTGCCTTTCAGAGCACCGTATGATTTATTGGTGGGGAGAAGGATAGTTTGAAAGAAAAGACATGTACAGTGTGTTTACAGCATGCACACAGATAGCGAAAGCAATTGGCTGGCAGCCATTACACAGAGCCACACTGACTTCTGGGAGTTGTAGTCTGGGCTGCAAGCAAGGAAAAAGAATATTTAGGAACCAGGGGCCACAGGAGCTACCAAAACATGGATAACTACAGGGGACACAGAACAGGTAATGTGGTGACTTTGGGGCATTTTTATTTTTCTTAACTTCCCTGGATCACCCCTTTTAAATGTACAAACAAGATCAGACATATGAAGGCCCTGCTTACAGGAGATTACAATATGTGAGGTATGATGCATTATATTACGTGTTGTCAGCCCTTATGGATGCAGTTTTGGCCAGCCTTCAGCAGAAAGCAGGTAAATGAGGTCCTGCTTTTTTTTGTTTTTGCTGAGCTTAAAGCAATGTTCACACGGCCGAAAAATGTGCGGAATGTCCTCCAGAAAATACATGCGGACATTCCGCACATTTACTCGAATCGGTGGCACTAAAACCACTTGGAAATGCGCTGTCTCCATAGACAGTAATGCATTTCCAAGCGGAATCCACAGATACATGGAACAGGTTCAAAATTTCTGTGGATGCCAAAATCGGGATTTCCACACCAGAGAACTCTTCTGCGGAAATTCCGCCGTGTGCACAGTGCAGCAGAATCCCATTGAAATCAAGGGAACTCTGCTGTAGCAGATTTCCGAGCGGAATTCCACTTGGAAATTCCGCTGTGTGAAGATAGCTTAAGAGTGTTCCCCATTATCAGTGATGGCTTATTGGTTGGATTGCTATAACCCACTTTTTCCGGCAATCTCCAGCCTGTTTGCCAAAAAGCCAAAAGCGGCGTTATTCCCATTGACCTTAAAGGGGTACTCCGCTGCTCAGTGTTAGGAACAAACTATTCCAAACGCTGGAGCCTGTGGCATCTGTCACGCCCCCTCCCATAGACTTGCATTGAGGGGGCGGGGCTATGACACCATGAGCTGCCGACTCCTGCACTCGGAACAGTTTGTTCCCAACGCTGAGCAGCAGAGTACCCCTTTAATGAGAGTTATGCAGACAGCGTAGACCTGCACGCTACTCTGTTTACGTAACTGTGTATATAGAATAGTTCAGGGGCATCATATCTGTTAACTCAGAATGTATGTTACAAACAAAAGTTGCTTTGCAGGTGCGGCCATGGTTCTAATGGGTTAAGCTATATTCTGCATAATGAACATAAAAGCAGAATTATTGAAACTCTCAGGAGGTAGTTTGTTGATCATCTCTGTATAGTGTGCATGGTCAGGACAGTAGTTTGTATATACAGAATATATTGCATGTGCTTAAAGGGGTACTCTAGTGGAAAACTTTTTCCTTATCAACTGGCTCCAGAAAGTTATACAGATTTGTAAATTACTTCTATTTAAAAATCGTAATCCTTCCAGTACTTATCAGCTGCTGTATGCTCCAGAGGAAGTTGAGTTTTTCTTTTCTGTCTGACCACAGTGACACCTCTGTCCGTGTCAGGAACTGTCCAGAGCAGGAGAGGTTTGCTATGGGGATTTGCTCCTACTCTGGACAGTTCCTGACATGGACAGTGGTGGCAGCAGAGAGCACTGTAGTCAGACAGAAAAGAAATTCAAAAAGAAAAGAACTTTCTCTGTAGCATACAGCAGCTGATAAGTACTGGAAGGATTAAGATTCTTTAATAGAAGTCATTTACTAATCTGTTTAACTTTCTGGCACCAGTTTATTTAAAAAAAAATAGTTTTCCACCGGAGTACCCCTTTAAGCTGCTACTGTTAATCCGAAGTATAGAAGATTGCAGAGATATTACATCTGAAACTTACATCTGTTCTACTTACAGATCAACCACCTGAGGAGCATAGAGGATCCAGCAAACAGATATTAGAAGGTAAGTGGAGACACTGATTGTTACATTTATGGCTAAATTCACACTTGTGTGGAAGATCCATAGCAGAATCTTTTTAAAGGAGTACAGTGACCCCCCCCCCCCCGACCTACGATGGCCCCGACATACAATCACTTCAACATACGATGGCCTCTCAGAGGCAGCATCAACATACGATGCTTTTGTATGTCGGGGCCATCGCAAAAACGGCTATCCGGCAGCGCAGACTGCTTCAGCTGCCACCGGATAGCCGTTTACGGTGCCCCGTGTGGTCCGCTGACGATCACTTACCTGTCCTCGGGGCTCCGGCGCGTCCTCTTCGGGATCCCCTGCATCGTCGGCGCTCTACATCGTCGTCATCACGTCACCGCGCACGCCGTCCCGTCATCCAATAGGAGCGGCGTGCGTAACGACGTGATGGCGGCGACGGAGAGCGAGGATGCCGGGGAAGCAGAGGCCTTGCCGGAGCATCGGGGACGCGGCGACAGCGATGAACGGCGACATCCAGGGCAACGGTGACAGTCTGGAGCTATGGAGTACAACCTCCAATACCAGTGGTCTTCAACCTGCAGACCTCCAGATGTTGCAAAACTACAACTCCCAGCATGCCCGGACAGCCGTTGGCTGTCCGGGCATGCTGGGTGTTGTAGTTTTGCAACATATGGAGGTCCGCAGGTTATAGACCTCTGTCCTATACTTTACATTGCACGGATCCCTCAACATACGATGGTTTCAACAAACTATGTTCCATTTGGAACGGATTACCATCGTATGTTGAGGGACCACTGTACTCTGGAGAATTTTTTTTTTTCAAATGAACTGGCTCCAGATAGTTATACAGATTTGTAAATTACTTCAATTTAAAAATCTTAATCCTTCCAGTACTCATCAACTGCTGTATTCTCCAGAGGAAGTTGTGTAGTTCTTTCCAGTCTGACCACAGTGCTCTCTGCTGACACCTCTTGTCTGTGTCAGTAACTGTCTAGAGCATAAACAAATCCCCATAGCAAACTGCTCTAGACAGTTCCCTACATGGACAGTGGTGGCAGCAGAAAGCACTGTGGTCAGAACTACATAACTTCCTCTGTAGTATACAGCAGCTGATAAGTACAGGAAGGATTGAAATTTTTAAATAGACGTAATTTAAAAATCTGTATAATTTTCTGCCACCAGTTGATTTGAAAACTTTTCAATTCATCCGGAGTACCCACTTTATTAGCAGAACCCAAGCAGACAAAAATTGGTGCAAATTGTAATATTTTTTATTTTTTTTTGTCTGGTCAGATCCTGCTAAATGAACAGACATCAGACTGACCCCATTGAAAGGGTTATCCAGGCAAAACCTTTTCTTATATATATATATATATATATCAACTGGCTCCGGAAAGTTAAACAGATTTGTAAATTACTTCTATTAAAACATCTTAATCCTTCCAATAGTTATTAGCTTCTGAAGTTTTCTGTCTAACTGCTCAATGATGATGTCACGTCCCGGGAGCTGTGCATGATGGGAGAATATCCCCATAGGAACTGCACAGCTCCCGGGACGTGAGTCATCAGAGAGCAGTTAGACAGAAAACAGCAACTCAACTTCAGAAGCTAATAACTATTGGAAGGATTAAGATTTTTTAATAGAAGTAATTTACAAATCTGTTTAACTTTCCGGAGCCAGTTGATATGTAAAAAAAAGTTTTGGCCTGGAATACCCCTTTAAAGAGTACCTGTCGCCTAATAACTTTTAATATAGTGTTCCTTTTGTAATTAGCAGACACTTTCCCATTCACTTGCTTTTAAAATGATCAACATAAATATGTTCAAAATGTAATAGAAAGAAATGGCCACTAGGTGGCTCTGTTCCCTGCCACAATTAATACAGTGAGTTCGGTCTCCTCCTGGCCTGGCAGGAGACCAATCTGGGGTAGTGCTTCTCTGCACTGAGCTTGAATGACAGCTGCGCAGGGCCTCACTGACAGCTGCGCAGGGCCTCACTGACAGCTGCGCAGGGCCTCACTGACAGCTGCGCAGGGCCTCACTGACAGCTGCGCAGGGCCTCACTGACAGCTGCGCAGGGCCTCACTGACAGCTGCGCAGGGCCTCACTGACAGCTGCGCAGGGCCTCACTGACAGCTGCGCAGGGCCTCACTGAAAGCTGCGCAGGGCCTCACTGAAAGCTGCGCAGGGCCTCACTGAAAGCTGCGCAGGGCCTCACTGAAAGCTGCGCAGGGCCTCACTGAAAGCTGCGCAGGGCCTCACTGAAAGCTGCGCAGGGCCTCACTGAAAGCTGCGCAGAGCTTGAAGTCTTCTATTCATCACAGCACTGCAACTATGTGAGGGCGGAAGTTGGCCCCCAGCAGGCTTCAGTGATGTCACTTCTCCTGCTGGGAGATTGCACTATGTGATCAAGAATAAAGGTAAGATACACAGCTTTTTAAAGCTCTGAAACTTTTTTTTTTAAGGGTGGGGTGTTAGGATTAGTTAGGGAACATAGCCTGAGGTCATTTAGAAAAATTTATTTGGTGACAGGTACTCCTTAAAGTCATTGGGATCCATATGTGTGTGTTGTGCAAAAGACCATTCAGCTCTGGTTTCTAACAGAGTCTGTGATACAGATGTGAGGCCTAGAGGGTTTATCCCAAAATTAAATGTTGTCCCCTGTTCAGTGGTTTATCTAGGCTTGAAACTTTCCATTATTATGGTGAAAATAATTTGCAAAAAAACATAAAAAGTATCCTGCACAGGATTGGAAGCTGCAGATTTGATGTTGTGTTCGGTTATTTAGATTACATTGAACTCTGCAGCATAAAATCAGCTGCATCAAATATGCGCATGTCTCTGTATGTGTGAATACACCCTTATACAGTGTATGCCAAGCAGGGTGCCTCCAGCTGTTGCAAAACTACAACTCCCAGCATGCCCGGACAGCCTTCGGCTGTCCGGGCATGCTGGGAGTTGTAGTTTTGCAACAGCTTGAGGCACCCTGCTTGGGAAACCCTGCCCTAATAAGTGTGTTCTTATATCTGTGGCATTGCCGTATTGTCCCAAGTGTTATCCGCTATGTGATCAGTTGAATTTTACTGTTGTCTTGTGTTTGACTATAAATGTCCAGCAGGGGGCAGCAGAGAACTAGACAACGGTGTCACACGTAGGATTCAAACTTGAATTTTCCATTGACACTTTTTTTGACACTCGAAGGGATTCAGTGCCCTGACGTGTAATGGTTCTTTCCTTTTTATAAATATTTTAATGGGTTCTCAGAAACCACACATTGTAATTCCTTTAAATTAGGTTTTCCAGGATTTTTTTTATTTTTATTGATGAGTTCACCTGTTTGCCAGAGCCGCAGCAGCACAGACGCATCCATACATTGGCTTGGCCATGCTGGGATTTTAACCATCTAAGTGAAGGGAAGCTTAAAGGGGTACTCCGGGGGGAAACTTTTTTTTTTTTTTATTAAATCAACTGGTGTCAGAAAGTTAAACAGTAATCCTTCCAGTACTTATTAGCTGCTGAATACTACAGAGGAAATTATTTTCTTTTTGGAACACTGAGCTCTCTGCTGACATCATGACCACAGTGCTCTCTGCTGACATCTCTGTCCATTTTAGGAACTGTCCACAGCAGCATATGTTTGCTACAGGGATTTTTCTCCTACTCTGGACAGTTCTTAAAATGGACAGAGATGTCAGCAGAGAGCACTGTGTTCCAAAAAGAAAATAATTTCCTCTGTAGTATTCAGCAGCTGATAAGTACTGGAAGGATTAAGATTTTTTTTTTAATAGAAGTAATTTACAAATCTGTTCATCTTTCTGGCACCAGTTGATATAAAAAAAATTAAAAAGTTTTCCACCGGAGTACTCCTTTAAAGGGTTACTCCGCTCCCCAGCGTCCGGAACATTGAATTCCAAATGCTGTCTGCGGGCTTCCGTGTTCACTCCCGCCCCCTCGTGATGTCACGGTTTGCCCCCTCAGTGAAAGTCTATGGGAAGGGGGCGCAACAGCCATCACACCCCCTCCTATAGACTTGCATTGAGGGGGTGGTATGTGACGTCACATGACAGGGCATAAAGTCATGAGGGGGCGGGCGTGCACACAGCGTTTGGAACTCCAATGTTCCGAACACTGGGTAGCGGAGTAAACCTTTTGAAGGAGAAAAAAGGTTTTCAAATTATCTGGTGCCAGAAGGTTAAACAGGTTTGTAAATTACTTCTATTTAAAAATATTAATCCTTCCAGTACTTATCAGCTGCTGTATGCACTATAGGAAGTTGTGAAGTTCTTTCCAGTCTGACCACAGTTCTCTCTGCTGACACCTCTGTCCATGTCAGGAACTGTCCAGAGTACAAGAAAATCCCCATAGCAAACCTCTCCTACATTGGACAGTTCCTGACATGGACAGAGGTGTCAGCAGAGAGCACTGTGGTCAGACTCCCGCTACATAATCTGTTCTGCATTATTCTGGTCCCTGGCAATACTAAGACACATTTTTGTCCTTGCACTTCATTGATGTCTTCCTGAGCGCACACATTGGAGACATTTCTAAGAATCTGATTAAACAGTACCTGTCACCAAACTAATCTTGTAATCTATCGTTCCTTATGTAATTATAAGGCACTTTGCTATTTACTTGCTGTTAAAGTTCTCATAGGTGTTTAATGTGATTGAAAAAATGGCCACTAGGTGGCTCTGTTCTGTTCCCTGCTGCCAGTCAAACAGTTAGTTTGGTCTCCTCCCAGCCTGGCAGGAGACCAAACTCAGGAAGTGCATGCGGGTCATGGGGGAGGCACAGCTCTCACAGGCTTCAGTGAAGTTGCGCCTGCTGGGGAACGCCCACTTTCTCCTACCGGGAGCTCACACAATGTGAGCAAGGGGAAAGGTATGATACACAGCTTTTTAAAACTTGGAAAAAAATTAGGGCAGTAGGGGGTGTTAGGAGTAGTTAGGGAATATAATCGGAGTTAGTTTAGAAAATATGGTTTGATGACAGGTTCTCTTTAAATAAACTCTGACGTACCTTGTGGTGGATTCCCACACTGAATGTTTTTATCTTCTTCTTATAGGGGTATTTTTGCACATTGTTGCGGACACACTAGGCAGTATCGGTGTGATCATCTCCACTATCCTGATGCAGCGTTACGGGTGGATGATTGCGGATCCGATTTGCTCAATGCTCATTGCTTTGCTTATCTTCGTCAGGTGAGTGCCGCAGGTATATTGTGTTAGCTGTTATTATTACAGACATAAAATTAAAGGGAATCTGTCGGCTGCAATTCGCATTCCAAACTGCTGACAGTGTTAGGATACGTTCACACGCGCACATTTTTTAGCAGGTTTTCCGCTGCGGATTTGAAAGTGGGCGGACTCTTCTCGGCTGTCCGCAGCAGATTTTCTGAGGCGGAATTCACGCTGCAGAAAATCCGCCACAGTCCCTACTGCATTCAATGGGGCTTGCGGCAGATTTTCCGTAGTGTACATTCCGCCGCTGAAAATCGGCTACGGACAGCCGAGAAGAGCCCGCCCACTTTCAAATACGCAGCGGAAAACAAGCTAAAAAATCGGCACGTGTAAACGTACCATTACATAGTTTTTTAGGACAAGAAGAAACATCATACCTTTCATATATCTCTTTGCTTTCATAACATGGTTGCATTCTGTGGTGTAAAGTGTCAAAGAGGCGTTCCCATGTCCCTGGAGTCCTGAAGACTGGAACGCCTCCTCGCTCCCCCTACCTCACGAGCCCTGCGCACAATTTGCATGTACAGTGCAGAATTGAGATTTGGAAACAGGGCTCGGCTTCATGCAGGGAAAGGTATGGGAGGGGTCAAGGAGGCGTTCCGGTCCTCGGCACTTCAGGGGGCGTGGCATGACTGCCCACCAGATTTATTTAAGGGTTACTCCACCCACAGACATCTTATCCCCTATCCAAATGATGGCCGTCACACCCCCTCCCATAGACATGAATAAGGGGGCGTGGTGTAACATCACAAGGGGGCGTGGCATAATGTCACATCTCTGGCTGCCCAAAACCAGCGTACTGTTCAGAATGCCAGGTGCCGCATGGAGATCGCAGGGGGTCCCAGCAGCCGGACCTCCGTGATCACATGTCTTACCCCCTATCCTTTGGATAGGGGATAAGATGTCTGTGGGCGGAGTACCCCTTTAAGGGGCCAGTGCACAGGCAGGTTTATTCAGCGGCCAGTGCCCCTTAAATAATCTGCTGAGACGTACAGCAGAAAACGTTTACTTTAGGCTTTGAGATAAACCAGTCATAGGAAATTCCCCCTAAACTTAAACACACCTTTTTAAGTTTTTGTTTTTTTATATAAAAATTTTTTATGCTTACCGTATTTTTCGCCCTATAGGACGCACCAGCATATAAGACGCACCCAATTTTAAAGGTGCAAAATCTAGAAAAAAAAGATTCTGCACCCAACAGTGATATTCAACCTGCCGACCTCCAGATGTTGCAAAACTACAACTCCCAGCATGCCCGGACAGCCAACGGCTGTCCGGGCATGCTGGGAGTTGTAGTTTTGCAACATCTGGAGGTCCGCAGGTTGAAGACCACTGGTATAGGAGGTTATACTCACGTGTCCCCGCCGCTCCGGACCAGTCGCCGCTGCCCTGGATGTCGCCCCATCGCTGTCGCCGTGTCTCCGGGGTGACCCCGACGCTCCGGACGTAGTCTTCGCCATGATCCACGCTCTCCGTCGCCGTCATCGCGACGCTACGCACGCCGCTCCTATTGGAGGACGACGAAGTGATGACGTCGAAGGAGAGCGCCGGCCATGCAGGGGATCCCAGCACGGAGCAGACACCGAGGAGTCAGGTAAGGTCCCTCCCGGTGTCCTGTAAGCTGTTTGGGACGCCGCGATTTCACCGCGGCGGTCCCGAACAGCCCGACTTTTGCTTCAGACGCGGCGGTCAGCTTTGATCGCCGCGTCAGAAGGGTTAATACAGGGCATCACCGCGATCAGTGATATCCTGTGTTAGCCGCGGGTCCCGGCCGTTGATGGCCGCAGGGACCGCCGTGATAGGCGTGTATTCGCCGTTTAAGACGCACCGACTTTTCCCCCCCCCCAAAACGAAAAAGAAAAGTGTGTCTTATACGATGAAAAATAAGGTATTTTATAGTTTACTTTTAAAGTGTGTGTTTGTTTGTGTGTTCTTTTTTTTTTTTTTTTTTTTTTTTATGCATGCAGCCCAATAAGAAAGAAAGAAATAACATTTAGCTTTTTTTAATGCCTGTAATAGTTACACATGTAAAATAAAACCTGAGCTATGCACCATTTCCCACTTTTCCACATTAAATTCAATTTAATTCAGCGTGAAACATGTTATGAATGTAAAATAGGTGTATTTTGAAGCGAAGTATCAGCATTTTACACTTACACACCATGTGTGAACATACGGTAGCTTCAGAGGCATTTTCACAGTATTTAAATAAGCACCCTATCATAGCACCCTGTGACACCTTTTCTCCTCCATGACACACACACTTTATTACTTCCTTTTCACACAGAGTGGGCATTGCTTGATCTTGCGGCTTTTTTCAGAAACAGAAAGTGAGGCCTGTCTGCAGCTATAGTCAAATTTTTGGGTGTCTCAGTTCCTCAGTAATTCGGTGCTTTTAGGTTTTACAATACCCAGTTCTGATACATGAAAGAAAATGTTCTCAAAACGCCTGCGCGTCGTCTTCTTTCTTCTTATACTATAAGGCAGCTTTTCCGAACTCATGTGTCTGCAGCTGTTGCAAAAAATTACAGCACCCAGCATGCCCAGACAGCCGAAGGCGTCTAGGAGTTGAAAGTAAGGAGCTGCAGACAGCGCCATCTGCTGGAATGAGCACACAACAGCACCCAGCAGCTTGTATTGTATTAAATGCAAGCTGCGGAAACCAAATAGAAGAAAAAAGGCTTTTTTTAAAGGGGTCCTCTGCAAGGGGGGGGGGGCAGTTATGTTTTCAAATGAACTGGTGCTGGAAAGTTACACAGATTTGTATATTACTTCTGTTTAAAAATCGTAATCCTTCAGAGGAAGTTGTGTAGTTCTTTCCAGTCTGACCACAGTGCTCTCTACTGACACCTCTATCCATGTCAGGAACTGTCCAATGTAGGAGAGGTTTGCTATGGAGATCTTCTTGTACTCTGGACAGTTCCTGACACGGACAGAGGTGTCGGCAGAGAGCACTGTGGTCTGACTGGAAAGAACTACACAACTTCCTCTGGAGCATACAGCAGCTGATAAGTATTGTAAGGATTAAGATTTTTTAAAAGAAGTAATTTACAAATCTGTTTAACTTTCTGGCACCAGTTGATTTAAATAAGAATAATTTAGCTTATATATGGCGAAACCAAGCAGATGGGCACAAAATGAGGAACTACTAAATGATTGCGTCTTTGTTCATCTGGTGAGGTCAAGGCCTCATCCGTGACCTGATCTTCAGGAGCTGCAGTTCTGCATATGACTGGTAATAACAAAACAACTCATTGTAGAACTACGGCACGAGGAGATCATGGAGTGTGTGCGTTTTATGGATCTTCAAGCTTCTTCTAGTTGTGCTCTGCAGGGTTTCTCCACGTGGCACCATTGTGCAGGGCGCTTGGTATCTCCTGTTGAGGGTTTGGTACATGATTTGACTGTAGTTCCTGTTGTGGTTTAGACAACGCCCGAACCCCATCCTAGTGCTCATAGAAATGTCACTATAATATTATATGGCAATAAATGTGCATTCGGTGCATATATATATATATATTATAAAATATTTTTTTATTATAATTTTTTTTCTATTTACTTAATTTATTTTTTAATACATGGTATGGGTGATAGATGCCACAGTATAGTAATACACTGGTATCAGTCAGAAACCATGTTCACATTTAACTTTTTGCATGCAGATTTCACAACTTATTCTGAGCTGTAAACCAGTCAGTCCGCCAAATGAATGGGATTACCACAACCCTGTTCGCTTGCATTGGGAAAATGTTCAATTATTTTTTAGCTTACATGTAGGGCAGTGTTTCCCAACCAGGGTACCTCCAGCTGTTGCAAAACTACAACTCCCAGCATGCGGGCATGCTGGGAGTTGTAGTTTGGCAACAGCTGGAGGCACACTGGTTGGGGTAAATGCTCCGTGAGTGGGTAGTATTGACCACATATTGTAGTAAATTGACTTCTTCATGAAGTATGCAGGAAATTTTAGAAAGATTTGTGGACGTGAGTTTTAATTTTATTTCATTTTATTTTTAATGGTTTTTAATTTTTTTTTAATTTATTTTTTTAAACATAGTTTTTATGCACTTCTCTAAAAATGTATTTCCACTAATCCTGTCCTATTCTCCCTTCAGTGTTATTCCCTTACTTAAGCAGTCTATCGGTATCCTGATGCAGAGAACTCCTCCATCCCTAGATTATTTGCTTCCTGATTGTTACCAGCGGGTAAGTTTATTACATCCCCCTATTGGTTTTTATTTTATTTTAATTTTTTTAGGGAACACTTCCACGTACAGCTCACGCAGCATATTTTATTCTGGGCAAAATCTGCTGCTGCCCTGTGTGTGCAGTCAGTTTTGGAGGCGGGGCAGCGCATCGGCGTGACTCTGAAGCGCAGCCCCATCTCCAAAACTCCCTGCACACACAGGGCAGCTGCCAGAAAGCCCTGTGCGTATGGTGATAGGAGGTTGCGCAGCTTATTTCCCGCTGCTGCAGCTGATTTTGTGCATCGTGAAATATGCCGCTTAAGAGTACATGGGACCGTAGCCTTAAAGGGGTATTCCGGTCATAGACATCTTATCCCCTATCCAAAAGATAGGGGATAAGATGTCTGATCACGGGGGCCCGCCACTGGGACCCCCCGCGATCTCCGAGCAGCGCCCGCATTCTATGCCATACTGCTGCTCCAGTCTCGGCAACCTCTGTGCTTCCGGGACTGGAGACGTGACGTCACGCCACGCCCCCTCCATTCATGTCCATGACCAGAAAACCCCTTTTAAGTGCACTTGTCAATTAAAAATAAATAAATTGACATGTCCAAAAGTTTATTGGTCGGGGTCTGTGTTCAGACCCCAATCGATGACTAGAAAAAGCAGGGAGAGAAGAGGGCAGCCGCACGCTTCTCTCCCAACTCTGTCTACAATCTGGACCCAGATCACATGACGCAGAACCAGGTGAGAACGTACATAATCGGATGGTGGTACAGTGCCTGAAAAGTGGGCTGTGATGTCGGTATGTGGATCGGCTCCTATCTCTCGGTTATGAGGGTTTATTTTACTTTATCTTTATTTTTTTTTACCTTTCCAGGTGCAGCAGTTGCAGGGCGTCTATCATCTACAAGACCCTCACTTCTGGACTCTCTGTACCGATGTTTATATCGGGACCCTGAAGCTGGTGGTAGGCCCCGAGGCAGACTCTCGCTGGATTCTTAGTCAGACTCATAATATTTTCACACAGGTACGGCATATTTGACATGGACTCTATTAGCGTTTCCATTAATTTTAGTCGGAATTCCTGAGGGTACAACAGCCTCTCTATACAGCACGATGTCAGCCTGATAGAATGTGGCCACTAGCGCTGTCCTAGAAGAGGAATCGTCACCGCTTCACGTTCATTCCAACATCCAGCTGGAAAGTACATATCAAAGGGTGTTTAGAACTCTGTTCACATCTGTGTTGTGCTTTGCAAAACTACAACTCCCAGCATGCCCGGACAGCCAAAGGCTGTCCGGGCATGCTGGGAGTTGTAGTTTTGCAACAGCTGGCGGCAACCTGGTTGGAAAAGGAAAGGTACAGGAATCCCCGCACTCACAAAAATGCTTAATCACCTCCAGTGTTTATTCACGTATAGGGAAAAAGTATAGCGACTCGGAGGACGCGTTTCGGCCAGCAGGTGGCCTTCTGCCGAAACGCGTCCTGCGAGTCGCTATACTTTTTCCCTGTATGTGAATAAACACCAGAGGTGATTAAAGGGGTATTCCCATGGAAAGCTTTTTTTATTTTTTTAAATCAACTGGTGCCAGAAAGTTAAACAGATTTGTAAATCACTTCTATAAAAAAAAAAAAAAAAAAAATCTTAATCCTACCAGTACTATTTAGGGGCTGTATACTAAAGAGAAATCCAAAAAAGAAATGCATTTCCTCTGATGTCATGACCACAGTGCTCTCTGCTGACCTCTGCTGTCCATTTCATGAACTGTCCAGAGCAGGAGAAAATCCTCATAGCAAACATATGCTGCTGTGGACAGTTCCTAAAATGGACAGCAGAGAGCACTGTGGTTATGACATCAGAGAAAATGCATTTCTTTTTTGGATTTCTCTTTACTATACAGCCCCTAAAAAGTACTGGAAGGAAAGTGATTTACAAATCTGTTTAACTTTTCTGGCACCAGTTGATACACAAAAAAAAAAAAAAAAACATTTCCACGGGAGTACCCCTTTAAGCATTTTTGTGAGTGCTGGGATTCCTTTACCTATCCTTGATGACTATTTGTCCATGTGCACCAAGCTACAGATACGAGTTCCGACTCCCCGCTACCTTTATAGACCTGGTTGGGAAAGACTGGTCTACTTTATGGGTTCTGTCTGCTTGCAGTGCTAGTATCCTACTGAAAAGAAATGGAATCTATGGTAGAGTCTCCAGTACTTATGTGAACAGAGCCCAACAGTGACGGGTATTTAACGTGAACAGCAGAACAGTATTTCTAACTACAGCAACATAGCCGGCATGTCTTTTGGTGGCTGCCAGTGATGCACTTTTTAGTTTTGCATTTACCAGGCTACCTGCCACACCTAGAGACTGACAGCCATGCTATACATCACCTAGAAGCAGGCAGCCATGTTATGCATAATCTTGTGCCAGACATGCATCCTTGCTATACGTCATCTAGAGGCAGGCAGCCGTGCTATACAACAGCTAGAAGCAGGCAAGCAGCTGTGCTATACAACATCTAGAAGCAGGCAGCCATTATTTAGAGGCAGGATTGCAGCCATGCTATACTGCTAGTGACTAGTGAAGTTCTGCCATGCTGTACATCATCAGCTGGAGGCAGGCAGCCATGCTATACGTCATCTAGAGGCAAGCAAGCAGCCGTGCAATAAAACATCTAGAGGCAGGCAAGCAGCAGTGCTATACATCTTGAGGCAGGCAAGCAGCAGTGCTATACATCTTGAGGCAGGCAAGCAGCAGTGCTATACCACTTGAGGCAGGCAAGCAGCAGTGCTATACCACTTGAGGCAGGCAAGCAGCAGTGCTATACATCTAGAGGCAGGCAAGCAGCAGTGCTATACATCTAGAGGCAGGCAAGCAGCTGTGCTATACATCTAGAGGCAGGCAAGCAGCTGTGCTATACATCTAGAGGCAGGCAAGCAGCAGTGCTATAGATCAGCTAGAAGCAGGCAGCAGTGCTATACAACAGCTAGAGGCAGCCATATTATGCATCATCTTGTGACAGACATGCATCCATGCTATACGTCAGCTAGAGGCAGGCAGCCGTGCAATATATCCCCACCTGAACCATTCGTCTCTCTCTTTTCACTCTTTAGGCTGGTGTCAGGCAGCTGTACGTACAGATAGACACCGCGGCCATGTGAACCTTCGTCAGACCTCATCTCTCGGACCAAAGCACCAACGCTAACACTAGGACCTGAGCTCAGGCTCTGAAAAAAAAAAAAAGCCACTGCAGGGATGCACCCATCGGGACCAAGCATCTCCACATGATGTTCATGTCTGGAGAGGGGGTCTTCCACTTGTGCCACATTTCCTTCAAAACTCAAATCAACTTTTTTTTTTTAATATACAGAATACGGGACATCATGTCTGACGTTGCCTTCTTTTTAGCATCTCGTTGGGTCTCTGTCCAGGATTGAGCCTCATCGGGCTTATATCTCCATGTAATACCGATCGAAATACAGTCGTTCTCCCAGCCGTACCGTACAGCGTGTAAGCACCTTAGGCATATCAACTCTGAATTTACTTGTACTGTGAAACCAGGTTTGCCCCCTCCCCCCCCCCCCCCCCCCCAATCTCTGGACACCGGAGACAACATTTGAATTTGACATATAATGTCCGGGTACTGTTGGGTTTTAATCAGACCGTCCTTCATATTGACACAGGGGAGGCTGCAGTATTACCTGGCAGGGAATGCTTTGGATTTACTCGCGCCCCTCTGTTTTTTTTGGAAACTGTTGCGTTCTGCAAATGGATTATTTTTATTTTGGTTTAGGCAATGTGTAGATATCTCTGACCAGTGTTAAAAAAAAAAAAAAAAATAATAATATCTGAACTCGCAACACTGCCGGTGCGAAAAGCAAACGGGACAGCACGGATATCGCCTGCAAATGGAAAACTGGATAGAATACTTACCCAAGTGCCTTCCCCGACCGCAACGTTGGGAGACGACGTTTCCGCAGCACAAGGAGGGAGGCGAGTCTGCGCCGCCTGCGTTCTCCGATGTCGTGACTTTTCTGCCCTACATATCCATCTTGGAACATATTACGTGATGCAAAAATGACTGAACTTGCACCCTCCAGTGCTGCTATCTATATATATATCGATCCAGTGATGTCCGCCCGTTCCTCGTGCACACGGACTTCTTCTACCTGCCTTTTTACGGAACTTTATAATCTATCGCCCTTCAAATGATGTTCAGATAAAATGGTATGACTGTATCCGGCTCGTTCCGCCGGCGTCCACGGGAGGAATAAAGGGCTAGAGAATATGTCCTGGGACGTATAGGTGCAATGCATTCTTCTGTCGTATTCCTGTCGTATTCTTTTATTTTAATTTTTTTAACCATTTTTTTTTTCTTCATTTGAAGGATTTTTTTATTTTTTTTTATTTTAAGGAATTATGAATTTTTTTTCATCACGAGTAAAGGCATAAGAGTTAATAATAGTTTACATAATGTTCGCAAGTTTACTTTGAACTATTGATGTCACCCAGTGAATTTATTGGCTCCGTAATCCTTGGAACAGTTATTTTATTTTTATTTTTTCCCCCAACCGGTATGCCTCCAGCTGTTGCAAAACTACAACTCCCAGCATGCCCGGACAGCCGTTGGCTGTCCGGGCATGCTGGGAGTTGTAGTTTTGCAACAGCTGGGGGCACGCTGGTTGGAAAACACGGCCATAGAAAGTCTGGGTTCATCTTATGACTTGTTCTATCGATTTTGGGGGCTTAACATCCAGACCCCCGACCGATCAAAACCTTTTTTTTTTTTTTTTTTTTTTTTTAGTTATCCAGGAATAGAAAAACAGAGCTAATTTCTTTCAAAAACCACTCCCCCGTCTGTCCCTAGGTTGGGCGTGGTTCTGCAGCTCCGTTCCATAACTTCCATTGAAGTAAATGGAGCCTAGATATAAAACCACATCCAACCTGGAGAAAGAGGTGGTTCTGTTTTAGAAAGAAATTGGCTCTGTTTTTCTATTCCTGGATAACCCCCTTTAAAGGGGTACTTCGGTGGAAAACTTTTTTTTTTTTTTTTTTTAAATCAACTGTGCCAGAAAGTTAAATAGATTTCTAAATTACTTCTATTAAAAAATCTTTATCCTTCCAGTACTTATTAGCGGTTGTATAGTTCAGAAAAAGTTCCTTTCTTTTTGGATTTTTTTATTTTTTCTGTCCACAGTGCTCTCTGCTGACATCTCTGTCCGTATCAGGAACTTTGTAGAGCAGGAGAGGTTTGCTATGAAGATTTTCTCCTCCTCTGGACAGTTGATATGGAAAAAAAATTAGTTTTTCACCGGAATACCCCTTTAACATTGCAGCTGAATCCCACTGCTTTCAATGGGATTCTGCCGCACTGTGTACACAGAGGAATTCCTGCAGCAGAAATATTTGCAGTGGAAATCCCGATTCTGGCTTTCGACGAAAGAATTGACAAGTCGGTTCCATTGGTGGTAGCCTTTTAAAAATGCATTGCCGTCTATGGAGCCGGCGTGTTTCCCCAGCAGTCCTAGCACCGGTGGAACACGCAGATTTGCGGGCCGTCCTTCCGTGTTTTCCCCGGACTGACATTCAGCAAATGTTCCTGCCGTGTGAACGAGGCCTCAATGATGTTGTAGTTCGCAGAGTTTCCTGGCCCACTTGTCGCATCATTGTGTTATTGAACAGTGCCATATTTCCACTTTACATATCGGCCACCATGACAGCCCCGTTATACTCAAAGTCGGCCGTCATGGTGGATTCAAGAAAACGGAATTATCGGTAAGGCTGCGTTCACACGGCTGTCTAAACCCGTAACGTTCTTCTCCTGTCAAAAATAAAAACGGACTTTATGGATGCATACGGATGTTATTCATTTGGATCCATTATTGTTCTTTTAATAAACCATGCTCGGAAGTAAAAACGGATCAAAAAACGCATGCAAACGGATGACATTAAAGGCCCATCCGTTTTCCATAGACTTTAAAGCGCAATTGTCAAGGATATTGTACCCCCCCCCAGACTAAAGACCATGATATTATCGATGATGACACTTGTAATGCAGCTATACCTATGGCTGCTCTTTATCAGCAGGAAAATAGTTTCATTGTGCGGTCAGCAACAGTCGGATAGGCGTGACTGGGGATCGTAATGCCCCGCCTCCGCCACGCCTATCCCCTGTAAGTAAGTGCTGGAACCACTGTGTGATTGACACACAAGTCCCCACCCCCGATGTCCATGATGTGCGGGCCGGCGTGACTCCACTGAGCCTATACATTAGGGATTGACCTATATCAATTTTTTAGGGCCGATACCAATAATGTGTGACCTTTCAGGCCGATAGCTGATAACTTATACCGGAATATCGGTATAAGTTATCGACTATTCCCCCCCCGGCCCCGCAGAAGCAGCTGCAGATCAATGATTTAGCGGGCGCTTTAAATCAATAAACTGCAGCGGCCTTTGCGGGGCCAGAGACCGCCGCTTCCACCCGCTTCTCTCCCCCTGCCTGTCCTGAGTCTAACCACCACAGTTGCCCCATCGCCTCCCTTCCCCCCACCCCATCCTCTGCCCACATACCGCCGCCGCGCGCTTCTCTCCCCCTGCCTGTCCTGGGGTCCTCCCTAGTCCAACCACCGCTGCCCCATTGCCTCCCCCATCCCCGGTTTTATAATTACCTGTTCCCGGGTCCGCGCTACTTCTGGCACCGGCAGCGTCCTGAGCTGTCACTGTGCACACTGACGGTGACATCGCGTTGAGGAAGTCACTCGTCATTGCGCTGTGCAGCACACAGGATGCCGCAGGAGCCAGAAGTAGCGCGGACCCCGGGAACAGGTAATTATAAAACCGGGGATGGGGGAGGCAATGGGGCAGCAGCGGCGGTCTCTGGCTGGGGCAGGGGGCGGGACATTATCTGCATATTGGCAAGGTAATCTGTTGATCCTTACTATACATATTATGTCCCCCTTTATGATATACAGTGCCCGTACTCCTCTTCTTTCTTCTGTTGCCGGAGACGCGCTTCTTCTGCTTTCACTAGAGGCAAAGAGCTCGTTCTCTGCCTCTAGCACTGCTCAGGCTCACTGACAACGGGAGTGAGCGCTTTCTCTTTGCCTCTAGTGAAAGCAGAAGTAGCGCGTCTCCGGTACCAGCAGAAGAAAGAATTGTAAAAAAAAAAAAATCCCATTGCCATCAATATTATTATTTTACAACCATTTGTATTCCGTTTACAAGCAGCAACAACGAAACCTAAACGGGGACAGACGGCCGTGTGAACGCAGCCTAATACAGTGTTTCCCAACTAGGGTGCCTCCAGATGTTGCAAAACTACAACTCACAGCATGCCCGGACAGCCTTTGGCATGCTGGGAGTTGTAGTTTTGCTACACCTGGAGGCACCCTAGTTGGGAAACACTGTATTGACATCCGCTGTCCCCATTGACGGCATGTTCATTCTTGTTGCGGAATATGCGACCAGAAGTCCATTGCAGTCAATGTAAAAAAAATTTCCGCTTGAAATCGTTTCTGTACAGAATTTGCGGGAAATTCGCATGGAAATTCTGCATGAAAAAATGTACAAATAAAAAGAAAATTCCAATTGGTTGTAGTGCAGCAAAAAAAAAAAAAGTTTCCTCCTATATTCCATGCAGAAAATCAGTGCAGAGCTCCGCGTTAATTCCACACGATTTTCATGGGAAAAAAAAACGTAAATTCTGCGTGAATTGTGAATTTTTACGCAAGAATTACTCTCCTATTCCTCGGTGTGAACGCACCCTTAAACAGCCTTCTACAGATGGGTCTTAGAGATGAGCGAACTTACAGTAATTTCGATTCGTCACGAACTTCTCGGCTCGGCAGTTGATGACTTTTCCTGCATAAATTAGTTCAGCTTTCCGGTGCTCCGGTGGGCTGGAAAAGGTGGATACAGTCCTAGGAAAGAGTCTCCTAGGACTGTATCCACCTTTTCCAGCCCACCGGAGCACCTGAAAGCTGAACTAATTTATGCAGGGAAAAGTAATCAACTGCCGAGCCGAGAAGTTCGTGACTAATCGAATTTACTGTAAGTTCGCTCATCTCTAATGGGTGTCTTCAAAGCTCTTTTATGGGCTGGACATTGACTTACATGGTAGCAACCTGTTGGCGACAATAGATCAGGGTTTCCCAACCAGTGTACCTCCAGCTGTTGCAAAACTACAACACTTAGCATGCCAACGGCTGTCCGGGCATGCTGGGAGTTATAGTTTTGCATAAATTTGTCCCATGGTGCATTGCCTGTAAGACTCCACACATTAGATGGATCTCCACAATAAAAGTCAATACCTCCCCCAGGAACTGTCAGTAATAAAAATTTGGGCTCAGCACAAAGTTATTTCTGTTTCACCATTTTTTGGATTTTTTATTTATTTATTTTTATTTAGAGAAGTAAAACCTTTCTTAATATAAGATTCCGTTCCAATTTTTGCATAAAAATGTTAAAGGGAATTGAGAGAGAAAATATTCCTGTAAAGATACCCTAAAGCTACATTTCTCAGAATTCCAGTCACTTAAAGGGGTACTCCGATGGAATGTACGCGGTGTGAACAGTGTAGAGTAAAATACATTGAAGTCAATGGCAAAGCAGATGTTAAAGGGGTACTCCGGTGGAAAACTTTTTATTTTTTATATATTAATCAACTGGTGCCCCAGTGATCGCGGGGGGTCCCAGCAGTCTGACTCCCCGCAATCAGCTACTTATCCCCTATCCTGTGGATAGGGGTTAAGTTAATTTTTGCCGGAGATCTTCTTTAATGTGGACTGGAGCTGAGAAACTCTGAACTAATACATTGACTATACCCAAGGATGTAAGAACCAGCGTTTGGCCTTCGGACCCCCCAATGATCACTGTTAACATGCACAACTATATGTATCCATTATTATGGCGGTGGGAAAGGGGGAGCCAGAACCCGTATGCAGGTGTCTGGCAGCTGCTTATTACGTAATCCGTAGATCCTTCTGGAAGTGTTTAACTTGTATATGAGATTTATGGTATTGTTCATGTTTTCACACATCTGTAACCCAAGGCCTAAACAGAACCATGTACCAAACAATCAATGGCCTATGGAGCAGAACTGACCGTACGTCTGTCACTTCATAATAAAATAAAGAGCCGGGACTATGTTTTACATCTGCGGGGCTTCTAGTCTTCTGTCATTTACCCATTTTTCCCCGAATGAGGTTAAAGGGGTACTCCGACCCTAGACATCTTATCCCCAGGATAGGGGATAAGATGGCTGATCGCGGGGGACACCTGCGATCTCTGCCGTAACACGTCGTGGACATGACGTCACAAGCCTCCGGTGCCGCAGTCGCCGTTCTAAGTGAACACCCGGTGCTGCAGGGAGATCGCGATCAGACCTCTTATCTCCGATCCTTTGGATAGCGGATAAGTCTGGGTTCACACCACGTTTTTGCAATACAGTTCCCGTATCAGGTTTTTGATGAAAAAAAACTGATTCCTCAAAACCGGAATAAGCTGTATCAAAACGTGTGTACAAATTTTAATCCGTATACGGTTTGAAAAACTATGTCCGGTTACATCCGTTTTTCAAGAAAAAAAATGTATACGTTTTTAACTTTTCACTCCATTCTTAAATAAAGTTTCACTTGTTTGATTGAAATTCCAAGAAAAAAACGGTTTAAAGTCAAAAACCGTATGGAACCGTACGCACATACAGTTCTGTATGGTTCCCATTGACTCCCATGTAAAAAAAAAATAATAAAATTATATGTTTCAATACAGTTTTTCACCCGGACCAAAAACCGTGGTAGGGTACAGTTTCGGGTAAGGGAAAAAAAAAACATACAAGATGCAAAACGGACACAACCGGATGTATCTTCTGGCATATGGTTTTCAATACGGTTTTCAAATTGAAAATGTATACGGGAACTGTATTGCAAAAACGTGGTGTGAACCCAGCCTAAGATGTCTAGGGGCGGAGTACCCCTTTAACGCTGTTGTGAAATGGTATCATCCGGGTGTTAATATTACTTACCCGGCACAATAATGGCTTCTGATATTTATCGCTTTGAAGAAAACGCCGATCCCAGCCCAACTTTTTCTGCACCGCATTCGATGCAGAACATGGGCTACTGCCCCAAGGCTATGTTCACATGGCTGAATTTCTGTGCGGAATTCCGCACGAGGATTCTGCAGCAGCAGAGTCCTATTGATTTCAATGGAATTCTGGTGCGCAGTGCACATAGCAGTGTTTCGGTGAAGGAATTATTTGGCATGGAAATTCAAATTCCGGTGTCCCCGGAAAGAATGGACAGGTCCATTCTTTCTGCGGACTCCGCACTGACTGCATTGCAGTCTGAGATTGCGCATATCCCAGCGGTCCTAGTGCCGGTATGTCATGCCGGCACCTGCATTGGCGTCTGAGACTGCACCCGCATAGCCTTAGTTGGGGGGGGGGGGGAATCGGGCCTTCCTAGCAGGCTATACGCATTTGCGAGCACTAGAGATGAGCGAACTTACAGTAAATTCGATTCGTCACGAACTTCTCGGCTCGGCGGTTGCTGACTTTTCCTGCATAAATTAGTTCAGCTTTCCGGTGCTCCGGTGGGCTGGAAAAGGTGGATACAGTCCTAGGAAAGAGTCTCCTAGGACTGTATCCACCTTTTCCAGCCCACCGGAGCACCTGAAAGCTGAACTAATGTACGCAGGAAAAGTCATCAACTGCCGAGCCGAGAAGTTCGTGACAAATCGAATTTACTGTAAGTTCGCTCATCTCTAGCGAGCACCAAGCTGATCAGTTTGTGCCAAAACAGTAGGAGGAGCCAAGAAGCAGACTGAAATCGGACATCTGGTGGCAAAGAGGACCCTGGGAGATGTGGTCTGGATGGGAAATGCTAAGGGATGTCTGCAACAATAATCACCATATCCATGTACAACAGTGGTCTCAAAGTGTGGCCCTCTAGATGTTGCAAAACTTCAACTCCCAGCATGCCCGGACAGCCGTTGGCTGTCCGGGCCTGCTGGGAGTTGAAGTTTTGCAACATCTGGAAGGCCACAATTCGAGACCCCTGAGGTACCATGTGTGCGTGGTCCAGTCTTGAGCCAAGAAAGAGGAACGGTAAGGAAGGGAAAAGGTCTACTGGATCCCCAGGGTGTCTGCTGTCAACACAATGTCCCTCATTTACTTAGAGAATCGGGTTGTAAGTCTATCTTGCTTCCTTACCCGACTGCTTTTTTTCCCTGGTATTTATTATTATGTCGCATCCTGTTTGTCGCACGTGGGTTTTGTTGGTTTTGGTTTCCAAATCCACAACAATTCAACATATTCGGGTTGGAAAGCTTTATAAATACGTGGGAAAGCTCAGAAATGTCGGGTTACGCTCCTTTTTCGGGTTTGGTAGAATCCACATCGGGTCTGTCGGGAAGAAATGTTGCATCGTGTCGCAGACTGGTGCACGATGTCTGCGACATGGCGCAGACAAAGATGCGACAAAAAAACCTGACAAAACAAGTCGGATTTAGAATAGTAAATGAGGGCCAATCTGAATTTTGCGGCAAAAAAAATAAATTTTGCGACAAAATTTTGGAGCAAAAAGTATCGACCACATTTTCAAAGAGCTTTTTGCCGCGGTTTACACTGTTCAAGGCAGTTTTGTAAAAGTGGGCGTGTCCACGTATATTGTCTGCTTTACGTGATATTTTCAAAGGGGTGAGAGTCCAGTTTACATCAAAAATTTCACACCAGCTTTTTGAGAGTAGAGAAATGGTTGTAGTTTTATTTTTTTATTTTTTGGGGGAATAGGTGTTAAGTAATTATAAAAAAAAAATTATTATTGAAAAATGTTATTAAAAAATGTGTATGTGTGTGTGTGTTATATATATATATATATATATATATATAATTTTATTTTTTATTTTTTTTCCCCTCTTGGTCTGGGCACTAGTAACCATGGAATATTTTGTGAGATGTTTCCACTAGAATTTTTGGTGCAAATTTGGCACCAACCTCTGCAATTATGGCAAAAAAAATTCCAACATGGCTTCAACAAAAAAAAAAATTTGGGGTGTGGAAAAAAAAAAAAAGTGGCGCGAAAATGAATTTACACATTTTTATATTTTTCAAAGCAGCAAAAGAGACCTTTGAAGATGTGAGGAGAAAAAAATTGTGAATAATATCGCTGGAACAGAAATTACAGTGGTTTTTGAGAATCTCCCCCTTTGTTTTTAAATCAACTGGTGCCAGAAAGTTAAACAGATTTGTAAATTACTTCTATTAAAAAAAAATATTAATCCTTCCTGTACTTATCAGCTGCTGTTATGATCCATAGGAAATTCTTTTCTTTTTGAATTTCCTTTCTGTCTGACCACAGTGCTCTCTGCTGACACCTCTGTCCATGTCAGGAACTGTCCAGAGCAGGAGAGGTTTTCTACGGGGATTTGCTCCTGCTCTGGACAGTTCTTAAAATGGACAGAGGTGTCAGCACTGTGGTCAGACAGAAAGGAAATTCAAAAAGAAAAATTACTTCCTCTGTAGTATACAGCAGCTAATAAGTACTGGAAGGATTAAGATTATTTAATAAAAGTAATTTACAAATCTGTTTAACTTTCTGGCACCAGTTGATTAAAAAATTTTTTTTTCCAATGGAGTACCCCTTTAACGATTCATGCAGGATGTCAACATCCTTTATTGATGGTGGAAAAATCAAGGACTGGGGCCTTTTTTGGCCTTATTTTTGGCCTTATTTATGGGCTTTATTGTGGTCCACTAGAAGCCCAGAGTACACCCCGCCCCCAAGAAAAAGTAAATTTTTTTTTGTTTGTTTGTTTGTGCGCCATAGCTTTGCTATAGCCCAAAAATACATCAGAAAAAATTACAGCAAAAATAGTAAAAAATCGTCCAATACGACAGGCCAAAAGCAAAAAAATGGCTGTAAATCTAGTTGGTCCTTAATTAAAAGGAAGAAAAAACAAAAACTTTTTGAGACACAAAAAATAGTATGTTAACAGAGTTTGGGTCAGTAAGTAGCGGTGGAAAGGAGTGTATGTGCTTTTCTCTAAATTTGGTGGTGGACGGAGATTCAAAAAATAAAAGGTTTAGCTTTTTTACCTATTTATTATATCACAAATCATTACTCTGTCCCCACAACAACGGCAAAGTTCATGGTCGGCACGTTTTTTATTTTTCTATTTTTGGTGATTTATTATTTTAAGGGTATGTTCACACGTACCTAATCCAGATAACCATTAATTAAAGATTTGATGCTGTGGATTTCACCTATTTATTTATAGAAGTATGTGTGAACCTATCCTTAAAGGGGTACTCCGGTGGAAAACTATTTTTTATTATTAAATCAACTGGTGCCAGAAAGTTTAAACAGATTTGTAAATTACTTCTATTACAAAAATCTTAAAGGAGTTCTCTAAGCTAAAACTTTTAACCCCCGCTGTGCCCGGGCTGTAAAACTATACATAATAAACTTTCACTTACCTGCCTACGATCCCCCGTTGTTCCGATATCGCCGTCCCCGGTCTCTTCCACTTCCTGTGGGTCGGTGACTTCACTCTGCGCTCAGCCTATCAGCGGCCGCAGCAATGTCCCTTCGCGGCCGCTGAGCGCAGAGTGAAGTCACCGACCCGCAGGAAGAGGAAGAGACCGGGGACGGCGATATCGGAACAACGGGGGATCGTAGGCAGGTAAGTGAAAGTTTATTATGTATAGTTTTACAGCCAGTGCACAGCGGGGGATGAAAGATTTCAGTTGGAGAACTCCTTTAATCCCTCCAGTACTTATCAGCTGCTGTATGCTCAACAGGAAGTTGTGTAGTTCTTTCCAGTCTGACAGGACCCCACAATCTAACACTTATCCCCTATCCTGTGGCTAGGGATAAGTTTTTTTTTATTTTATTTTTATTTTTTTCTCTTTTAAGCTGGAGTACTCCCTTTTTAGTGAAATGCTTTACCCTTAAATCCTTTTATTGTATTTGTTAACTTTTTTTTCCAAGCATAGAATAACTTTCATTCTTCTTATTGCAAAAGCTGTCAAGGTTCATGTTGTAAACTCTTTTGCAAACTCGTGTATTAAGAATTGTCTAAAAATATAATGCACTTCCCTGCACCTGATTGGTGGCTTGCAGATTTTTACAGGGTTTTTTTTAGTATTTTTTCTTAGTTTTTTGCTTTTTTTTTTAATGTTGTTGTAACTTTTATCTTGATGTTGTATCTACAGATCTACAAGTAGTAGAATCTTAAAGGAGAAGTATCATGGTAAAAAACATATCCCCTATATCCGCAGGATTGGTGATAAGTTTTAGATTGCGGCGGGTCTGACCATTGGGGATCTCCTGTATGGGGTCCCGTCTCTTCCTGGGAACAGAGCGTCACGACCCCCCCCCCCCCCCCCCCCACGAAGCGGCGGCCACCCTGCCACCTCCATATATCTCTAAGGGAGAGCTGGAGATACCCAAACATACGTGGTGGGAGAGTGTTGGCTGCTACTTTGTGCAGGGGTGCAACACCCCATCCTGGGGAGAGCAGGGGGTCCCTAGAGGTCCAACCCTCCCACAATCTAAAACATATACCCTATTATATGCGTTTTTGGGCATGATATATCTCCTTTTAATGGACCTAAATGATCACATGAATTTAAAACTATTTAAAAACTATTTACTCTGAAGTGGTATACAATTGGACAAATACCTTTTTTTTTTTTTTTTTTCTTTTTTTTTTTTTGTCATAGATTATTCTATCAGGAAATAATACAAATTTTATAAAGCTAATAAATTACATACAACTTTCAAAAAAATAAAAAAAAAAGTATTTATTTATTACATTTTGATGCATAAGATACACAACAATAACGTATAGCACCCAACCACTAACGTATAGCACCCAACAATAACGTATAGCACCCAACCAGTGCCTCTGTAGGTCCACAGGTCAACTCCATCACTATAACAGGGATAAGATAACCAAAGGCGACCATACACATAGGAAAAGAGCCCCACACCGACAGACAAACATACATTCACACTTCCACACATCCCAGTGATTCCGAACCCCCCCCCCCCCCAGCCCGCCCCTCATGCAAGGCTAATACCTTATTAGAAAGAAAGAAAGAAAGAAAGAAAGAAAAAAGTTCACTAAGCTACTCCAGATGGAGGGTCAGCCGACGCATCCAGTACAAGCTACTCGAATTTTTCCGGACACCTACGACTCTTATACAAAGCTTGGTACAACGGGACATATTTATTAACCATATTCAGCCAGCGAGATAAAGGAGGAGGGGACGAATCCTTCCACGTCATCACAACCACCTTACGGGCACAGAACAACAAGAATCGGATCAGGGTACCTCTATACGAACCAGTTACCACCTCGCTGAGGATACCCAACAAGCAAACCACTGGGGTAAGCAAGAAGGGGAAATCTAGATTATCCGCCAAAAACCCCATCACCTACCTCCAAAGAGAGGCTATAACAGGACATTCCCAAACCGCATGCAGAAAAGTACCTACCTCCGTAGAACAGCGGAAACATAAATCCGATGAGGACACCCCTATACGCTTCAGCTTAACAGGAGTATAATATAACCTCAAAACATACCTGGACTGAGTCAAAAATTACAAATACCTTTAGGGTACGTTCAGACGAGCGGGTTTTCGCTGAACGGCCTCTAAATGCCGCCTTTACATGTGCCTGCTCGGAGCGGCAATACGCGCTGCGAGCAGACACACTGCGATGTGTGAGTTGCGCAGTATACTCGCACATCGCGGCAGCTCTCGGCCTAGCTCATTGAGCAGGGGGAGCGGCCGCGATGTGTGCGAGTATACCGCGCATGCGCAGCGACTCGCACGTCGTTTCAGTGTGTCTGCGTATTGCCGCTCCGAGCAGGCACATGTAAAGGCAGCATATAGAGGCCCTTCAGCGGCGGATCCGCAGCGAAATACACACACGCGCGCTGATTTTTTTAGCGGGTTTTCCGCTGCGTATTTGAAAGTGGGCGGGCTCTTCTCGGCTGTCCGCAGCCGATTTTCCGCGGCGGAATGTGCACTGAGGAAAATCTGCCGCAAGCCCCATTAAAGTCAGTTGGGACTGTGGCGGATTTTCCACAACGTAAATTCCGTTGCGGAAAATCTGCTGCGGACAGCCAAGAAGAGCCCGCCCACTTTCAAATACGCAGCGGAAAACCCGCTAAAAAATCTGCGCGTGTGAACGTACCCTTAAATACATTTAACTTCAAGGTTCTTGTGGATAAAGAGGTTAAGCATACAAAATGTGTAGAAACACGAAATCTGTAATATTCAGGCTTTACATTCATATTTCAATGTGAAATTAGACAATAGTATAGAGCAGTGGTCTCAAACTGTGGCCCTCCAGATGTTATAAAACTTCAACTCCCAGCATGCCCGGACAGCCTTCGGCTGTCCGGGCATGCTGGGAGTTGAAGTTTTGCAACATCTGGAGGGCCACCAGTTTGAGACCCCTGCTGTAGATGCCTGGATACAGCTGGAGCCCATAGACAATATGGCCTCCTGACAAGAGCGAGATACAAGGGCTCTTCACTCTCTTCACCGGTGTCCCGGGGCAGAGGGACATCGCCCCTAAATCGGGAATGCCCTGCTGTATCCAGGACGACTGTTAGATATGAACAATGGGGGAGATTTATGAAAAACCTGTGCAAAGGAGAAGTTGCCCATAGCAACCAATCAGATCGCTGCTTTCATTTTGCAGAGGCCTTGTTAAAAGTGAAAGCAGCGATCTGATTGGTTGCTATGGGCAACTGGGCAACTTTTCCTCTGGACGGGTTTTGATAAATCTCCCCCAATGAGACTGCAAAAACATCTGCGGAGATGCAAACCTGGATCAAAGGATTGAAGGAGCAAAGTCGGCCATAGCTGCCGGTTCTGGCAGGTCCAGACTGATTCTTCAGGTTTATGGGGGGGGGGGATCAGACATGACGAATTTTATCACATGATACTGTTATTCACAAAGGAGATTAAAGGAGTAGTCCAGTCCTGAAAAACGTATCCACTATCCTAGGGGATAAGTTTCAGATCGCGGAGGGGGGGTCCAACCGCTGGGGCTCCCCACGATCTCCACGGCAGCCTGCAGGAAGGCGGCGTGTTGACCACCGCACGAAGCGGCAGGCGACATGCCCCCTCAATTCAGCACTATGGCAGAGCCGAAGGCAGCGCTCCGGCTCTGCCATAGAGTTGTATTGAGGAGGCGTGTCAGGCGCCGCTTCGTGAGGTGGTCAACGCGCCCCCTTCCCGCGGGCTGCCGGGACCCCGTACAGGAAATCACAGGGGGGGGGGGGGGCAGCTATTGAAGGTGTATGATCAGCCTAAAGTGACATTTCAAAAGTTTTGATGGGTCGGGGTCTCAGTGCTGCGACCCCCACAGATCAGGTGAATGAGCGGGGAGAAGCAGTAGCTGTACTCCCCATCTTGCAACCATCTCTATCCTGCGGCCCTGTTACGCCCCTTTCACACTATACATTCATCCGTTTTAAAGATCCGTTACATGTTCCGTTATGAACATCGGCCGTTACAGAATCCCATTATAGTGTATGGGATTTTTACATTATCCGTTTTAACCCGTCATAGACCGTTATTAATAACGGACGTTATTTTGTGACGGGAGAAAGTAACAGGAGAAATTGCGATTTTCAGGGTTTTCATAACGGAACATATAACGGATCTTTTAAAAAAAAAAATTTAAAGGACGTTTTCTAAATTTATTTTATTTAAATGACAGGTACACTCTTAAAGTTTTTGACTCTCACTGTAATATGATAAGAAGTCTCTATTATTTTTATTTTTTTACCCATGCCTCTATTTTTCCTCTTTTTCCTGCTTTTTTTTTTAAATAATTTTTTCTGTCTATCCTCCCTTTCCTGACTTTTTTCCTGTCTGTGATTTTTTGTAACTTTAGTTCTTATTTCTTTTCTATCTGATAAACGCTTTGTGTTTTTTGTTACTGCATTTCAATATATAAACAATGGCCCTGATTTACTAAGAGTGAAGTGTAGTTTTCTTAGTATTTTTTTTCCATGGTATTTACTAAGGTTTCCCTACGTTTTGCATTTTTTATATTTTTTTTGTGGGACAACATTATTGGATTTTATCTGATGGGACAAAGAGAGTGGCCAGGAATGAATAACATTGGGGGGGGGGGGTATTCAAATTTTTTTTTGCTTCAGCTCCGTCACATTTGCCTAAAATGTGGCTCACACTATTAGTGTCACATACTCAGATATCTAGCGCCCTGTTAGCCAATTTTTATAAAAACATATTTTTAAAGGGGGTGTGGTAAGGGCGTGTTTAGGCTTTTTGTGCTATTAGCACCCTATGTTCAAAGACATAATAATGTATTAAAAAAATTATATATATTTTATTATAAATATATATTATAATAAAATATATATAATAATTTTTTTAATAATTTTTATTTCTTATATTTTATCTAGTTTATATATGCAATTTACTGAGCAAATAAGTGATTTCTAAACTAGATAAAATATATAAAATATAAAAAAAATTATTAACTTTTTTTAATTATATTTTATTATAATATATATAAAATTATAATAAAATATATATATAATAATTTTTTAAATACATTTTTTTCTTATATTTTATATATTTTATCTAGTTTAGAAATCACTTATTTGCTCAGTAAATTACATATATAAATAAACTTGATAAAATATAATAAATAAAATTAATTTAAAAAGATAGTGTTATTATATCGAGGACTTTAGCGCTACTAAGATGCTTACTCTCCTACTCGTCTGTGCATGTAAAATTCTTTGGGATATGTTGGGACTTTAGAAATCAATCTTATTTCCTCGTAAATTGCATATACAAAGTCCCAACATATCCCAAAGAATTTTACATGCACAGACGAGTAGGAGAGCAGCGCTAAAGTCCTCAATATAATAGCACTTTTTAAACAAATTTTCCTTATATTTTATATTTCATATATTTTATCTAGATTATATATGCAATTTACTGAGCAAATAAGATGGCTTTCTAAAGTGCCAACATATCCTAAAGAATTTAACATGCACAGATGAGAAGGAGAGTAAGCATCTAAGTTGTTGTAAGGTCCTCGATGGTGGGTTCACCTTCTTTGGCTATGCTTAGAAGAAGGGATGAAAAATACTGAGAGAAGCACAGACTCCGTTCCAGCTACCCAGCGCATAGGATACGGCAACACTGGGAGCTGTAAGTGGACCTGAGGAAGGCATCAGTGGTTGCCGAAACGCGTTGTCCCCAATACATCAATAAAGTTTTTATTGTCCTGTGCTACTCGAGTTCTCTTTTATCGACCGTACACTGAGCAGAGCAGAGCCGAACCGTTTTTTTTCCTATCTACACCCCCATCTTCTTTGGATGAGGCACAATCTCCAAAAAAAAATGTCCAACAACATTATGATGAAAAAAGCAAACTTAATTTATTCACCCGCACTGTTATATTGCAACATTACGTGTGTGTGTTCTAAATATTTTGAAATCCAGACAATATGACACAAAGCAGCAATACAAAAAACATTCTTCAGAAAAGAAAAAGTACACGAGAGCGATTGAGAAAAGCAGAAGGTAATTTTTTTTATCTTTGCTTTTTTCTTCAGTTCCTCTTTTAATAACTCAAACTCTGCTTTGCGTTTACGTTAGAAAGAAAATATTGTACGGTAGGTTATAGACCCCTTCAAGTATTAGTCATCTAACCGGGATGTCAGGAGGCCATATTGTCTATGGGCTCCAACTGTATCCAGGCATCTACAGTAGGGGTCTCAAACTGGTGGCCCACTAGATGTTGCAAAACTTCAACTCCCAGCATGCCCGGACAGCCAACGGCTGTCCGGGCATGCTGGGAGTTGAAGTTTTGCAACATTTGGAGGCCACCAGTTTGAGACCCCTGATCTACAGTATATATGCCTTCTGGACAGTAGGCGGCCATTACCACTCTATGGACGTTTATCAAAACCCGTCCAGAGGAAAAGTTGACCAGTTTCCCATAGCATCCAATCAGATCGCTTCTTTCATTTTTGAAAAAAAGCCTCTGAAAAATGAAAGAAGCGATCTGATTGGTTGCTATGGGCAACTGGGCAACTTTTCCCTCAACACAGGTCTTGATACCCCAATATTGTTTCCGTACCCCTTTGGGCCTTGTACAGTGCGGCACAGGTTTCTAGTTCACACTTATTGCAATTGAGTATATTGGAAATATTCAGCTGGTGCCGCTATTAAAAAAAATAAAGCGGTTGCCTTTGAAGTTTTGCGCCCTTTCTAGTCAGCTGGGTTTATGCTATTTCTTTATTACATAATATTTTTCAATTGGCCACCTGTGATAGTCTTCAAATTCTATTTATTGCCAAATGGGAATGTGCCTTGGGGAACTTGCTTACTAGGGAGGAAAGACAACACGTTTTCCAACTTATAAAGATATTATAAATATAGTAGGGATGTCTGGATACCAGTACTGGTATCTTTAAAGGGGTACTCCGGTGGAAAACTTTTTTTTTTTTTAAATCAACTGGTGCCAGAAAGTTAAACAGATTTGTAAAATTACTTTTATTAAAAAAAAATCTTTACCCTTCCAGTACTTTTTAGCAGCTGTATGCTACAGAGGAAATTCTTTTCTTTAAAAAGTGCTCTCTGCTGACACCTGATGCCCGTATCAGGAACTGTCCAGAGCAGGAGAAAATCCCCATAGCAAACCTATGCTGCTCTGGACAGTTCCTGACATAGACAGAGGTGTCAGCAGAGAGCACTGTGGACAAGACAAAAAAGAAATTCAAAAAGAAAAGAATTTCCTCTGTAGCATACAGCTGCTAAAAACTACTGGAAGGGTAAAGATTTTTTAATAGAAGTCATTTACAAATCTGTTGAACTTTCTGGCATCAGTTAAAAAAAAAAGCTTTTTACAGGAGTACCCCTTTAATGGTTCTCCTGAAAATGTCCTCGATACCTGCAGACCATAAATAAACCTCCTGTTCTGAGGCCTCTTTATCGTTTACTCCGAACTTGTGCAGGACCGGCTGAGCTTTTACATAATTTCAAAGCGCGACAGGTCCTGCATCACCCCAGCTGCACCATAAACAGATTAAGGATGCGTTCACACGCTCTTTGTTTTTGTGGGTTTTCCGCAGCGTATTTGAAAGGGGGCGGGCTCTTCTCGGCTGTCCATAGCAGATTGTCCGCGGTGGAATTTACGCTGCAGAATATCCGCTGCAGTCCCTACTGACTTCAATGGGGCTTGCGGCGGACAATTCCGCCGCGGACAATCTGCTATGGACAGCCGAGAAGAGCCCGCCCCTTTCAAATACGCTGCGGAAAACCCGCAAAAACAAAGAGCGTGTGAACGCACCCTGAAGGATGTAGAGAAGCTGAGTGGGATTTTTATTATTTTCTTTTGAAGGGGACTTATTGGGGGGGAACTACTTAACCCCTTAAGGACGCAGGACGTAAATGTACGTCCTGGTGCGGTGGTACTTAACGCACCAGGACGTACATTTGCGTCCTAAGCATAACCACGGGCATCGGAGCGATGCCCGTGTCATGCGCGGCTGATCCCGGCTGCTGATCGCAGCCAGGGACCCGCCGGCAATGGCCGACGCCCGCGATCTCGCGGGCGTCCGCCATTAACCCCTCAGGTGCCGGGATCAATACAGATCCCGGCATCTGCGGCAGTGCGCGATTTGAATGAATGATCGGATCGCCCGCAGCGCTGCTGCGGGGATCCGATCATTCAGAACGCCGCACGGAGGTTCCCTCACCTTCCAGCTCCCGGCGTCTCCTGCTCTGGTCTGTGATCGAGCAGACCAGAGCAGAAAATGACCGATAATACTGATCTGTTCTATGTCCTATACATAGAACAGATCAGTATTAGCAATCATGGTATTGCTATGAATAGTCCCCTATGGGGACTATTCAAGTGTAAAAAAAAATGTAAAAGTAAAAAAAAAGGGAAAAATCCCCTCCCCAATAAAAAAGTAGAACGTCCGTTTTTTCCTATTTTACCCCCAAAAAGCGTAAAAAATTTTTTATAGACATATTTGGTATCGCCGCGTGCGTAAATGTCCGAACTATTAAAATAAAATGTTAATGATCCCGTACGGTTAACGGCGTGAACGAAAAAAAAAAAAGTCCAAAATTCCTACTTTTTTAATACATTTTATTAAAAAAAAAATTATAAAAAATGTATTAAAAGTTTTTTATATGCAAATGTGGTATCAAGATCATGGCGCAAAAAATGAGCCCCCATACCGCCACTTATATGGAAAAATAAAAAAGTTATAGGTCATCAAAATAAAGGGATTATAAACGCACTAATTTGGTTAAAAAGTTTGTGATTTTTTTTAAGCGCAACAATAATATAAAAGTATGTAATAATGGGTATCATTTTAATCGTATTGACCCTCAGAATAGAGAACACATGTCATTTTTACCATAAATTGTACGGCATGAAAACAAAACCTTCCAAAATTAGCAAAATTGCGTTTTTCGTTTTAATTTCCCCACAAAAATAGTGTTTTTTGGTTGCGCCATACATTTTATGATATAATGAGTTATGTCATTACAAAGGACAACTGGTCGCGCAAAAAACAAGCCCTCATACTAGTCTGTGGATGAAAATATAAAAGAGTTATGATTTTTAGAAGGCGAGGAGGAAAAAATGAAAACGTAAAAATTTAATTGTCTGAGTCCTTAAGGCCAAAATGGGCTGAGTCCTTAAGGGGTTAAAGGGGTACTCCGGTGGAAATATTATTATTTATTTTTTTAATCAACTGGTGCCAAAAAGTTAAACAGATTTGTAAATTACTTCTATTTAAAAATCATAATCCTTCCTGTACTTATCAGCTGCTGCATGTTCCACAGGAAGTTGTGTAGTTCTTTCCAGTCTGATCACAGTGCTCTCTGCTGACACCTCTGCCCATGTCAGGGACTTAATAAGAGAAACAAAAACAGGGGAGGACAGCGCCTCGTATATAACCCAGGGTACCAATGTCCCCTGGGTTAGGCCCAAGGAAAGAATGGGAAAGAAAGGAAACTTCTCACATGTGGAACGTGAAGAGTGATGAAGAAAAATAACCTTTTTTTTTTTGCGGCGCTGTTCCTGATTCCAGAAGTATCAAACCGGATACTGAAGTATGGTTGAAGTGGTATACTGTATCTCACTATGTTTATTAAAGTGCATAAAACCAATGACGCGTTTCGGAGGGACAGTCCTGCTTCCTCAGATTGACATGCATAACATCACAAGAAAAGCTCCTTATATACACTAAAAATGGGTACCAGGTACAGTGGGCTGGGTTACAATTTAAAAACAGATTCACAGTAAGAATAATACAAATAATGTGCACAGACATCCATGACTATAGATACTTGTAGTAAGTAACAACCAACACAGAAAAAGTATTAAATAATTATTAAATAATGATAAAAAATACAGCAGGTGACGAGAGGAACAGCGCCCGTAGAAAAGGTTCTTTTTCTTCATCACTCTTCCCTTCAGGAACTGTCCAGAGTAGGATCAAATCCCCATAGAAAACCTCTCCTACTCTGGACAGTTCCTGATATGGACAGAGGTGTCAGCAGAGAGCACTGTGGTCAGACAGAATAGAAATTCAAAAAGAAAAGAACTTCTTCTGGAGCATACAGCAGCTGATAAGTACTGGAAAGATTAAGATTTTTAAAGAGAAGTAATTTATAACTTTCTGGCACCAGTTGATAAAAACAAGATAGTTTTCTACCGAAATTCTGTGGATTTGAGCTCTGGAAAACCCAACAGCTCAGAGTGTGTGGAAAAAAAATATAATGTAGAGAAACGTTAGTAGATACCGTGGAAAAATACAATTTAGGGGAAAAAACCCGCAAAGAAAACTCCACTCTAAATTAGGGCCAACATCTTTAAGTGTATGGTAGAGATATGTCTAGCAGTCAAAGTTCTCGCACCAAGAGGTACATTACCCAAAAGTAGCCTCTGGGAACCTTTTTATAGAGCAGCAGGGGGAGAACTTCTATGCCCTCTTGTGGCAAGACCCAGCATCTAATCAGATCATAACTGTAATAATATCGACATCTACCTGAGAGACATAAATGCATGCAGAATTTTGCAGCCATTGAATATTTTTACCCGGATGTAGTAGTATTATTTACTAAGAACTAAAACTGGCATTCCCCAATCCTTAATCTTCATATTTTATTTAAACATTGTGCAGATATACAATGTCTTGCCACATCGGGAGCGGATGTTAGTGTATTTAGACCAAGACACAATGTATGCCCAATGGCCAGTAAGGCCCAGCTACAGACTGAGTTTTTACAGCTGTTTCGTGATATCCAAAGTGCTTTGAGGTGCTGGATAGCACGAAACAGCTGTCGACACAGTCTGAACACGCTGGAGCCTGCGCCCGATACAGCAAGATGTAACCTCACGTTGTTTGAATACAATATGAAGATTAAATGGGCACGGTCAGATTCCAAAACTTTTTGTTTTACATGTTGGCAAAACATTAACCTTTCTAATATACTTCATAAGAAAGTTTAATTTCCTTTTTATAGAAAACATGGCTTATTTAAAAAAATAAAATAAAATTACATTAGATTAGGGAGGAGGGAATTACAGAGGAGCCTGTATTGTTTGGATGAAGAGACCCAGCACAGCAGACTCAGGGAGGAAGATAAGACATGCAGAGTGAGGACACGCCCCATCCAAAGCACAGAATGACAAACCAAGTGAGCAACAGATAGAAGGTATTTTTGAGAGAAATATAGGTACTAGACCAAAAAAATATATATGTCCACGATCAGGATTAGGTACTGTGTAACATATAACTTATTTTTTTTGGAATATGACAAGTATAGGGCACTCCAGTGGAATTTTTTTTTTTATAAACCAACTGGTGCCAGAAAGTTGAACAGATTTGCAAATTACTTCTATTTAAAAATCTTAATCCTTCCAGTACATATTAGCTGCTGTATACTACAGAGGAAGTTCTTAAATTTTTTTTTATTCATTTTGTATCTAACCATATTGCCCTCTGCTGACATCTCTCTCCAGAGCAGGAGCAAATCCCCATAGCAAACCTCTCCTGCTATGGATAGAGATGTCAGCAGAGAGCACTGTGGTCAGACTGGAATGAACTACACAACTTCCTCTGGAGCATACAGCAGCAGCTGATAAGTACTGGAAGCGTTAAGATTTTTAAACAGAAGTAATTTACAAAACTGTTTAACTTTCTGGCACCAGTTGATTAAAAAAAATATATATATAAAAAAATAAAAATTTCCACCGGAGTACCCCTGGTGAGTGCCACTTTTTGTTCTCTATTTCGCTGCATTTGACATTGGGCTTTAGGCTCTGTAAAGTAGAGCATTAACCTGTTAAAGGACCAAGGGCGTAAACTTACGCCCCTAGTCCCGCTCCCGTGATATAACGCGGGGTTACACGGTAACCCCGCATCATATCATGGCGGGCCTGGCATCATAGTGAAGCCAGGACCCGCCGCTAATAGCACGCGGCACTGATCGCGGTGCTGCGCCTATTAACCCTTTAGCCACGCGGCTAAAAGTGAAAGTAAAATGTGCTGGTTAGCTCAGGGAGCTGTTCGGGATCGCCGCGGTATAATAGCGGCATCCCGAACAGCTGTAGCACAGGAGGAAGGTCTCTTACCTTCTCCTGTGCTGTCCGGTCGCCGAATGAATGCTTCAAGCCTGAGATCCAGGCTTCAGCAATCAATCGCCGAAAACACTGATTGATCCATTCCTATGGAGATGGATCAATCAGTGTAAAAGATCAGTTAATGCAATGTTATAGCCCCCCCTGGGAGCTATAATATGGCATAAGAAAAGTGTAAAAAAAAATCATTAACCCTTTCAATTATCCCTTCCCCTAATAAAAGTTTGAATCACCCGGCATTTTCAAGAATAAAAAAAAACACAGTGTAAATAAAAATAAAACATATGTGGTATCGCCGCGTGCGGAAATGTCCGAATTATAAAAATATACTGCTTTTTAAACCGCATATTCAATGGCGTACCCGCAAAAAAATTCCAAAGTCCAAAATAGTGCATTTTTGGTCACTTTTTATATCATGAAAAGATTAATAAAAAGTGATCAAAAAGTCCGATCAATGCAAAAATGGTACCGACAAAAACTTCAGATCACGGCGCAAAAAATTAGCCCTCATAGCGCCCTGAACATGGAAAAATAAAAAAGTTATAGGGCTCAGAAAATGACAATTTTAAACGTATACATTTTCCTGCAGGACGTTATGATTTTTTTTCAGTAGTAATACAAAATCAAACCTATATAAGTAGGGGATCATTTTAACCGTATGGACCTACAGAATAAAGAGAAGGTGTCATTTGTAACGAAAAATGTACTACGTAGAAACGGAAGCCCCCAAAAGTTACAAAATGGCATTTTTTTTTTCCAATTTTGTCGCACAATGATTTTTTTTTTCCGTTTCGCCGTAGATTTTTGGGTACATTGACTGATGTCATTACAAAGTAGAATTGGTGGCGCAAAAAATACGCCATAATACAGATTTTTAGGTGCAGAATTGAAAGAGTTATGATTTTTTAAAGGTAAGGAGGAGAAAACCGAAAGTGAAAAAAACGAAAAACGCCTGGTCCTTAAGGGGTTAAAGGGGTACTCTGCTGCTCGGGGTTTGCAACAAACTGTTCCAAACGCTGCAGTCGGGAGCTCATGATGTCATAGCCCCAACCCCTCAATGCAAATCTATGGGAGGGGGCGTGACGACTGTCACGCCCCCTCCCATAGACTTGCATTGAGGGGGCGGGGCTATGACATCACAAGCTCCCGGCGCCGGCTCCAGCGTTTGGAACGGTTTGTTCCAAACGCTGAGCAGGGAGTACCCCTTTAAGTAAGCGTGTTTGTATAAGGAGAGGTTAGGAGTGCTGGCCATCTGTGTCTGGAGGTGAATTATTGTTATTTATTTAGATATTTCTTAACAATAAATAAAGAATATATATATATATATATATATATATATATATATATATATATATATATAAAAATAAAATGTAGCTGAATGTGTAGGAAAACCCCAAACAATAAATGTGAACAGGAATGATAAACAGGAAGCTCAGACAACATGAAAACCACTAGATGGGTCACGCTGAACATTAGAATATTAATAATAGAGATAAAAGGGAAGCGAATGTTGTGAGGTACAAACAAATCTAAACCAAAGATACCCCACTGCATTGTGACCTCCGTCCGCACAATGACTATGCACTTTATGACAGCTGTGTAAGCAGCAAAGCGTGACCGACAGAAAATGGACAGTGGTATCGATAGAACGGGATTTGTTGTTTTTACAGAGTCATTTATCCAGGATCGCTGTATGGACATTATACGCAGGACTCACAATCTGATCTCAGGCATGTGCACTAGGGACAATTTAAAGGGGGTATTCCAGGAATTTGTTTTATTTGACTATGCTACAGGGGCTGTAAAATCAGTGTAGTTTAAAGCGGTATTCCAGGAAAAAACATTTTTTTTTTTTAGATCAACTGGCTCCAGAAAGTTTAACAGATTTGTAAATTACTTCTATTAAAAAATCTTAATCCTTCCAATAATTATCAGCTGCTGAAGTTGAGTTGTTCTTTTCTGTCTAAGTGCTCTCTGATGACACGTGTCCCGGGAGCTGTCCAGCGTAGAAGCAAATTCCCATAGCAAACCTATTCTGCTCTGTGCAGTTCCTATGGGAATTTGCTTCTACTCTGGACAGCTCCCGAGACACGTGTCATCAGAGAGCACTTAGACAGAAAAGAACAACTCAACTTCAGCAGCTCATAAGTACTGAAAGGATTAAGATTTTTTTTTTAAATAGAAGTAATTTACAAATCTGTTTAACTTTCTGGAGCCAGTTGATTAATAAATTTTTTTTTTTCCTGGAATACCCCTTTAAATTAGTGTAGTTCATAATATAGTGTCTGTACCTCTCCACGGGGAATTTGCAACAGTTGGAGGCACCCTGGTTAGAAAGCACTTGTCTTTTGCATGGATTTCAGCTTGTTTGTGGTTTAATGGGTGGGGTGGCTGATGTGTGGGAGGGGGAAAAGTGGAATTATGGGATTTTTAGTAAAAGAGAAAACTCCAAAACAGGAAAACTGTAAATGTAGATATTATAGTTATTCAGAGATGATCCCAAGACTGCAAGTGCTGACCACTCAGACCTGGCTGCCCCAACTTAAAGTGTACCTGTCATATCACAGAAAAAAATGCTTCTATATATGTTACTCACTAGGTCATGTAGATCCTTTACATGTCTTTTTTTATGTCTAGCTTCTGTATTTGGCTCACAAATCCCTCTTTTCTGCTGCTCACTCATTCTGACATCCACTGCTCAAGAAGGGGCGCGTCTGAGGCAAGCACTGAGCCCGCCCTCACTTACCATGCATTCCCTTCCTCCCTGAGTCTACTGTGCTGTGCTGGTTCTCTTCATCCAATCACTGCAGGTTGCTCTGTAACCCCCTCCTCTCTGTTTTCATGCTGCAGTCTGATAGGACAGGAGTGAGCACAGAGGAGTGCTAGTCCCGCACTCACTCTCTGGACTTTGTCTCTGCCTGTGCTTTAGCTGGGACAAAGAGGATGCTGCAGCCGGACAGGATTAGGTTAGTTCTGGATGGTATGGGGACCCCTAGTGGTCTTTTTTTGTAAGCGACAATTTCTTTAAAATGAGAATTTTTCTTTTATGAAGTATATTAGAAAGGTTAATGTTTTGGTACGATGTACAACATATAAAAACACTTTGAATCGGACGGTGCCTATTGAGACAGGATTTTGAGCAAAAAATTGGTGTAAATTTTTAATAAATTACCCCCCCCCCCCATATCTATGAATGACCGGTGTGAATTATCTGCACTGATACAATAAAGAAGGAAATGATAAACACCAGACAGATACTATTTAAAACATCATTGCTTTATTGATTTCGAGCATAAGAACACACTTTCCTGGAAAATCCCTGTGTTTCCAAATAAATAATAATACCAGTGGGGTGGAGGGGCAGTGAAGCACGGACATGGTGGGTCGAGTTTATAGTAAAGTGCTTGGGCTTATACTACGGATGCACCAAAATCTTGTATTTTCCTAAAGCCAGCCGCTCGGAGGAATAACCATGCAGCATATAGAGCAGGGTTTCCCAACGAGTGAGCCTCCAGCTGTTGTAAAAGTACAACTCCCAGCATGGCCGGACAGCCATCAGCCTCCAGCTGTTGCAAAACTACAACTTTCAGCATGCCCGGTTAGCCATCTGCCTCCAGCTGTTGCAAAACTACAACTCCCAGCATGCCCGGACAGCCGATGGCTGTCCGGGCATGCTGGGAGTTGTAGTTTTGCAACAGCTGGAGGCACACTGGTTGGGAAGCACTGATATAGAGTGATTCGGTGTACCTTGCCCCTATTTTCTCAGTTTTTACATTTGGTATATATATATTGGTGCATCCCTAGTATACGACTATATCACTAGTGAGAGTGGCACAGTAACACAACGGGACACACAGCACTGGGTAGTTGCGTCTGCAGTGAGTGGTGCAGAAGGTTCACACGTCGTCTATGATGACAGATATGTCGAGCTGTCCTCCACGTTGATCTGATCGAAGCTCGAGGGCTCCACAGCAAACAGTCTGAGCATATCCAGTTCTAGGGGGTGCATACAGCCGCTTATCACCAGGGAATGAAGAGGACCCCCAAAGTCAACAGTGCTGAGCTGCTGCAGAGTGCCCGCTGCTATATGTTGGTCAGAAGCCCCGACCCGGGCCAGTCCCGCGCAGATTGTGTTCTCGGTCAGAGCTGGGGGATGAGGCAGGATTAGGGTTAGTTACTGTATTGGGTACATAACAAAACACATATCACAATTTGTTGAATTTAGAGGACGACAATGTGGTAGGTTCACGACCAGGGGCGAACACAGACAACACAGCAGAGGGCCCCTGTGCCTTCCCGCTCAAAAAAAACTGGGAAAAAAAAAAAAAAGTACTATGCCATAAAATTGCACTGCAACTCACATTAATCTGCATTAGGTAGGCAGCAGTTCCCCCACATTAGGTAGCACAGATTCCCCACATTAGGTAGCATATATTCCCCACATTAGGTAGCGTAGCACAGATTCCCCACATTAGGTAGCATAGCATAGTTTCCCCACATTAGGTAGCGTAGCATAATTCCCATTAGGTAGCGTAGCATAGATTCCCCACATTAAGTAGCGTAGCACAGATTCCCCACATTAGGTAGCATATATTCCCCACATTAGGTAGCGTAGCATAATTCCCATTAGGTAGCGTAGCATAGATTCCCCACATTAAGTAGCGTAGCACAGATTCCCCACATTAGGTAGCATAGCTTCCCCACATTAGGTAGCGTAGCTTAATTCACATTAGGTACCGTAGCATAGATTCCCCACATTAGGTAGCATATATATTCCCCACATTAGGTAGCATAGTTACCCCAGATTAGGTAGCGAAGCATATATTCTCCACATTAGGTAGCATAGCATAAATTCCCCACATTAGGTAGCTTAGCCCCCTCCCCTCCAACACACACACACTCACTCACTCTCACCCGGCCTGCGGGGACTAAACTGCTACGTACATCTGCCTGCGAGGACTTCCTGGCAGGGGTGCGTGCTATATGTAACGTCATTGCACGCGCCGCGCAGGTAGTCGTCGGCATGGCGCTTGCGATGATGTCACTCGCCGCACGCACCTCCACCAGGAAGTCCCCACAGGCAGATGTAGTTTAGTGATGGGGCAAGACTGGTTGCCCCGTCACATATGCACCGGGTCCCATGATAGGGCCCGCCCAGCGGCGGGCCCCCTCAAACACTGGTCCCCTGTGCAACTGAACCTGGTTCCAAAATGCTCTGAATTGTTATCACCTATACCAAGCGTCTCACTTATTGCCTCAAATCAGGGGCATCTATGTCCTTCAATTCTCACCCTCTGTCCCCTGATGACCCTGTTACTAAAATGGGAGGGAAAAACACGTCAGGATATGAAAAATTGTGTACATTTCCATTCATCATATGCTGTTGTGGCACCTAGTTTTGTTTTCTTTACACTTTTGTGTCTAAATAATGTGTTGCCCTTGCCATATATTATGTACTGGTTTAACTATTTGCTGTGCTCTCAGTACTGGCCATTTATACACTAGAACCAATGAAGCAGGCGAGCTGTATTCCTTGTCTATATAAATTGTATATATAAAGACTTCTGCTGGCTTATGCCGTCAGTCCCAGACGATTGGACTGGAAGCAGATAGCAAAACACGTCTGAGACCATTCAGTCGATTCTTCTCCTTTCTTTGCCTTCAAAAGATCTACAATGCTGAACAGCAAGAATGGCTTTCCTTAGAAACATCTTTGTAGAGTGAAGTGTGAAGAGACCCGACATCTATGGCTCGTCTGCAGGTAATAAACTCAATACGATTTCACTTCCCCCTTTTGCAAACCCTTGGGGACACCTGCAGATCCTGTGTATTCAAATAGCTGTATCTGTGAGGCGAAACAAGGCGGGACATAATAATGCAATGTACGAGTTGTTGCATAGAAAGCGTCTGACGGTGGTTCCTTAAAAGGGAATGTGTCACCAAATGTGATTTTTCTTAAATTTTTTTGAGAGGTTAAGTATTTTTTTCAATGTTTTTCAATATTTTTGGACATATTGAAAAGAAAATTACTTGTCACAAAAGACAAGAGGGAGCTAACATGAGAAATCAGGTGAAAGCAAGGAAATTGTCTGGCTGCTGCAAATTAGACCTCACCTGTCTACCTTCCTCCTCTGTCTATGAGCAAAAGGACAGGGGGGGTTTGTAGTTTTTTTTCAATTCCACTGTCACCATTTTGTTTGCGTCTTAAAGGGGAACGCCGGTGGAAAAAAAGAAAGGTTTTCAAATCAACTGGTGCAAGAAAGTTAAACAGATTTATAAATCACTTCTATTTAAAAATCTTAACCCTTCTAATACTTATTAGCTGCTGTAAACTACAGATATACTACAGAGGAAGTTGTGTAGTTCTTTCCAGTCTGACCACAGTGCTCTCTGCCGATACCTCTGTCCGTGTCAGGAATTGTCCAGAGCAGGAGAGGTTTGCTATGTGGATTTGCTCCTACTCTGGACAGTTCCTAAAACGGACAGAGGTGTCAGCAGAGAGCACTGTGCTCAGACAGAAAAGAAATTCACAAATTTCTCTGTTTTATACAGCAGCTAATAAGTACTTGAAGGATCAAGATTTTTTAATAGAAGTCATTTACAAATCTGTTTAACTTTCAGGCACCAGTTGATTTGAAAACATTTGTTTTCTACTTGTTTCCACCGGAGTTCCCCTCTAAGAGTGGTAAAGAACAGATTAGATGTCTCTTGATAGGTCACTGCTCCTCAGGAATTTCAAGAAAATGGTGCTGACTCCCCTTTTCATTCCACCTAATCTGTGCTATGTACATGTGCAGTAAGCAGTCAATGCTTTTATATAAGACACTCTCAGTCTTAAAGGGGTACACCGGTGGAATACTATTTTTTATGAACTGGTGCCAGAAAGTTAAACAGATTTGTAAATGACTTCTATTAAAAAAATCTTTATCCTTCCAGTACTTAGCAGCTGTATGCTACAGAGGAAATTCTTTGCTTTTTCTTTTTTTGTCTTGTCCACAGTGCTCTCTGCTGACACCTCTGTCCGTGTCAGGAACTGTCCAGAGCAGAATAGGTTTGCTATGGGGATTTTCTCCTGCTCTGGACAGTTCCTGTGACGGGGCATCAGGTGTCAGCAGAGAGCACTGTGGACAAGACAAAAAAGAAATTCAAAAAGGAAAAGAATTTCCTCTGTAGCATACGGCTGCTAAAAAGTACTGGAAGGATAAAGATTTAATAGAAGTGATTTACAAATCTGTTTAACTTCCTGGCACCAGTTGATTTAAAAAACAAAACATTTTCTCCACCGGAGTACCCCTTTAACTTTCTTATGCCCTGTGCCTGCCATAAAGCAACTGTGTATGTGTTGGGAAGTGACACACCACAAAGAGGCTACAATAATGGCAGCCCCCAGTAAACACTATTAATAATTAACATTAAAACAACATTGTCCTAAAACTAAATACATAAATGTAATACTTTATCTTGATAGAATAATTTTATTTATAAAAAAAAAAAAAAATGGTGACACATTCCCTTAAAGGGGGTACTCTGCTGCACCGCGTTCAGAACAAACTGTTCCAAACGCTGGAGCTGGGAGCTTGTGATGTCATAGCCCCGCCCCTTATGACATCACACCCTGCCCCCTCAATCGCCCCTTCCCATAGACTTGCATTGAGGGGGCGAGGTGTGAAGTCATAAGGGGCTGGGCTATGACATCACGAGCTCCCGGCGCTAGCTCCAGCGTTTGGAACAGTTTGTCCCAAACGATGAGCAGCGAAGTACCCCCTTTAAAGGGGTTATCCAGGGAAAAAACCCTATCAACTGGCTCCAGAAAGTTAAACAGATTTGTAAATTACTTCTATTAAAAAATCTTAATCCTTTCAATACTTATGAGCTGCTGAAGTTGAGTTGTTCTTTTCTGTCTAAGTGCTCTCTGATGACACGTGTCTCGGGAACGGTCCAGAGTAGAATCAAATCCCCATAGCAAATCTCTTCTACTCTGTGCAGTTCCCAAGACAAGCGGAGATGTCAGCAGAGAGCACTGTTGCCAGACAGAAAACAACAACTCAACTTCAGCAGCTGATAATTATTGAAAGGATTAAGATTTTTTAATAGAAGTAATTTACAAATCTGTTTAACTTTCTGGAGCCAGTTGATATATAAAAAAAAAGTTTTTTCCTGGAATACCCCTTTAAAACCCCTTAACGACGAAGTACGTATATATATGTCCTCCACCGATCGCGGTGATGCCCTGTATTAACCCTTCAGACGCGGCGATCAAAGCTGACCGCCGCGTCTGAAGTGAAAGTGACCCGGCTGCTCAGTCGGGCTGTTCGGGACCCCCGCGGTGAAATCGCGGCGTCCCGAACAGCTTACAGGACACCGGGAGGGACCTTACCTGCCTCCTCAGTGTCCGATCGACGAATGACTGCTCCGTGCCTGAGATCCAGGCAGGAGCAGTCAAGCGCCGATAACACTGATCACAGGCGCGTTAATACACGCCAGGGATCAGCATAGGAGATCAGTGTGTGCAGTGTTATAGGTCCCTATGGGATAATAATGATCAGTATAAGAGATCAGTGTTTGCAGTGTTATAGGTCCCTATGGGATAACAATGATCAGTATAAGAAATCAGTGTGTGCAGTGTTATAGGTCCCTATGGGATAACAATGATCAGTGTGTGCAGTGTTATAGGTCCCGATGGGATAACAATGATCAGTGTGTGCAGTGTTATAGGTCCCTATGGGACCTATAACACTGCAAAAAAAAAAAAAAAAAAAGTGTTAATAAAGGTCATTTAACCCCTTCCCTAATAAAAGTTTGAATCACCCCCCTTTTCCCATAAAAAAAATAAAACAGTGTACATAAAAATAAAAATAAACATATGTGGTATCGCCGCGTGCGTAAATGTCCGAACTATAAAAATATATCATTAATTAAACCGCACGGTCAATGGCGTACGCGCAAAAAAAATTCCAAAGTCCAAAAAAGCGTATTTTTGGTCACGTTTTATAGCATTAAAAAATGAATAAAAAGTGATCAAAAAGTCCGATCAAAACAAAAATGGTACCGATAAAAACTTCATATCACGGCGCAAAAAATTTGCCCTCATACCGCCCTGTACGTGGAAAAATAAAGTTAAAGGGGTCAGAAGATGACAGTTTTAAACGTATACATTTTCCTGCATGTAGTTATGATTTTTTCCAAAAGTGCGACAAAATCAAACCTATATAATTAGGGGATCATTTTAACCGTATGGACCTACAGAATAATAAGGTGTCATTTTTACCGAAATATGCACTGCGTAGAAACGGAAGCCCCCAAAAGTTACAAAATGGCGTTTTTTCTTCGATTTTGTCGCACAATGATTTTATTTTCCGTTTCGCCGTGAATTTTTGGGTAAAATAGAATTGGTGACGCAAAAAATAAGCCATCATATGGAATTTTTAGGTGGAAAATTGAAAGGGTTATGATTTTTAAAATGTAAGGAGGAAAAAACGAAAGTGCAAAAACTGAAAAAACCCTGAGTCCTTAAGGGGTTAAGTATTCCGAGGCCCCTCAAGAATTGAAAAGACATCCTACTATTCCCTGACAAGAGATAAGAGGAGACAGTCCCCAAACAGCGAGAGAAGAAAGAACTTGTGTGACTAATGTATGCGAGTGCGATAGAGGAGCTTGACACTTGTCACATAATACTGGAGGACATCCTTCCAAGCTGAGACGCTGAGGGCAGACATGTCAGTTCCTCTGGGAGATAGAGAGGTGTTTGGCCGTATCTGCAGCTTCGTCTGGGGTTGGAGGAAGCCCATCCTGTGGGGTCTTGTCCGTCTTGAGGACCTGGGTGTGTCGCAGATTTCACTGCAGGATGTGGCATTTGCACGCCAAAAGGATGTGAATGGAACGTTAAATAGCGCAGCAAACGTGATGGGGGTCAGGGATGTGTAACCTCTTCCTTGCTGGGTGGAGCCAAGACAAGGCAGTGAAATCCTAAATTAATCTATTCTCGTACAGATGGGTGTGTGCCGTATGTCGTTTTCTGGATTAACTCCTGTATTAAAAGTTAATTCACATACTATTACAGATATACATTTCCTGAACTATCACGACGTGTATTTGCTACAATGTTTCCCAACCAGGGTGCCAGGCTGGGAATTGTAGTTTTGAAACAGCTGGAGGCACCTTGGTTGGGAAACATTGTAGTAAATACACATCGAAATAGCTCAAGAAATACATGTTTCCCAACCAGGGTTCCTCCAGCTGTTGCAAAACTACTACTCAAAGCATGCTGGGAGTTGTAGTTTTGCAACAGCTGGCGATACCCTGTTTGGGAAACACTGATTAAAAGGAGTACTCCGGAGGGGAAAAAAATTGTCAAATGGTGCCAGAAAGTTATACAGATTTGTAAATGACTTCTATTTTAAAACCTTAATCCTTCCAGTACTTGGCTGCTGTATGCTCCAGAGGAAGTTGTGTAGTTCTTTCCAGTCTGACCACAGTGCTCTCGGCTGCCACCTCTGTCCTTGTCAGGAACTGTTCAAATCCCCCATTGCAAACCTCTCCCCATAGCTGACTATCCGTAGCAATGCTATGCATTGGTGTAGCACTGATCAGTGTTCTCTGCGACCCATTTGCATAGTCTGCCAGAAGACAGACCATACAGATCGATCCCGCCAGAGACTTCCAGCTCCCATATATTTACTAACCGGACCCCCATAATCAGGCTGCAGGTGGTCCGATGAGTCCCCCCCCTAAAGCCCCGCAGATACTTTTGAAGCCATGATCTGAAAGGTCTATCAGCCTGATCACTGATGTCCGCCATTGTCCATCAGGTCTCGGTGGCTGATAGCAGCAGTAGTCTGGTTCCGATGACCGTGACAGGAGACGCGGTTATGAGGAAACCCCCATGACGTACATGTACGTCATGGGGGTGTTAAGTAACAGGACGCAGAGATGTACATGTACGTCCCGTATCCTCTAGGGCAGTGCTTCCCAACCAGGGTGCCTCCAGCTGTTGCAAAACTACCACTCCCAGCATGCCCGGACAGCCTTTGGCTGTCCGGGCATGCTGGGAGTGGTAGTTTTGCAGCAGCTGGAGGCACCCTGGTTGGGAAGCACTGCCCTAGAGGATAAACTTACTGAGATAAACGCAGTGTGACCCAGTCTTACAGATAATACCGCCACAGCATGTCCTTCATTATGTCCTACTCACCCAGCTCCTCTCCCAGCTCCCTCCTGTTCTGTACGATCTGCAGGAGCTGCTCCGCCGCTTGATTAACAGTCATGTAACGTGGAGGCTCGAAGACCTTCTTCCCTCTGTAAGTAAAGAACAACCTTTTTTTGGGGGGCAAAGTTTTCGTATGGAATGTCGCTCACACTTCAGGTATTAAAATAAACACATACATATAGTATGTACATAGTATCTTAAAAGGGGTAATCCCCTGGAAAAAATGATCATATATATATTAATTATATATATATATATATATATATATATTTATATATATTAATTATATATATATATATATATATATATATATATATATATATATATATATATATATATATATATATTTATTTATTTAATTTTTTTTAATCAACTGGTGCCAGAAAGTTAAAACAGATTTGTAAATTACTTCTATTTAAAAATCTTAATTCTTCCAGTACTTGGAAGCTTCTATTTGCTTCACAGGAAGTTCTTTTCTTTTTAAATTTCCTTTCTGTCTGACCACAGTGCTCTCTGCTGACACCTCTGTCCATTTTAGGAACTGTCTGGAGCAGCATATGTTTGCTATGGGGATTTGCTCCTACTCTGGACAGTTCCTAAAATGGACAGAGGTGTCAGCAGAGAGCACTGTGCTCAGACAGAAAAGAAATTTAAAAAGAAAAGAACTTCCTGTGGAATAAATAGAAGCTGATAAAGTACTAGAAGGATTAAGATTTTTAAATAGAAGTCATTTACAAATCTGTTTAACTTTCTGGCACCAGTTGATTTAAAAAAAAACAAAAACAAAAAAATAATAATTTTCCACCAGAGTTCCTCCCCTTTAAAGGAGTTCTCCAGTACAGGAAAACTTATCCCCTATCCTAGGGATAAGGGATAAGTTTCAGATCGCGCCCACTGGGACCCCCCACGATCTCCCGTACGGGGCCCCGGCTCTCCGTCCAGATAGCGTGTGTTGACCACCGCCACAAAGCGGCGGCCGGCATGCTCCCTCAATACAACGCTATGGCAGAGCCGGAGGCAGCGCTTGGGATCTCCTATAGAGTCGTATTGAGGGGGCATGTAAGCCGCCGATTCATGCGGTGGTCAACACACGCTATCTGGCCGGTGAGCCGGGGCCCCGTACGGGAGACCGCGGGGAGTCCCAGCGGGCGCGATCTGAAACTTATCCCCTATCCTTAGGATAGGGGATAAGTTTTCCTGTACTGGAGAACTCCTTTAAAGGGGTACTCTGCCCCTAGACATCTTATCCCCTATCCAAAGGGGTTAAAATGTCTGATCGTGGGGGTCCCGACTCTGGGACCCCCGTGACCTCTGTGCAGCACCCGGCGTTCATTTAGAACAATGGGTGCAGGCGGTGGGGGTTGTGAAGTCACATCCACGCCCCTTCGTGACATCACGCCACGCCCCCTCAATGCAAGTCTATGAGAGGGGGCATGGCAACCGTTAAGGGGCATGGCGTGATGTCAAGGCCCCCCGACGCCCGCACCCAGCGTTTGGAACAAAATGTACTCCTGTAATGGTGCATCTCGCTGCACTAGTATAATAGTATAGTCCAGTGTTTCCCAACCAGGGCACCTCCAGCTGTTGCAAAACTACAACTCCTAGCATGCCCGGACAGCCAACGGCTGTCTGGGCATGCTGGGAGTTGTAGTTTTGCAACAGCTGGAGGCACCCTGGCTTGAAAACACTGGTCTAGTCAATAGTTATTGTGGAGGGGATTCTGCTAACACCGGGAACAATATAAAAAAAACATATAAACAATTAACGAAAAGTCAAAATACTTAATAAATAATTGAAAAAGTCCCCGTATTTTCCATTCTCCAAAAAACAGTGTTCCTATAAAACTAAGAACTTCTCCAAAATCTCTCTCGAATAATTGTTAAAACCCCAGCTACGAGCCAGCGATCCTACAAAACTATAAAATACCGTATTGTATCAAACCGCCACGCGTGCGGAAAATGGTCACATGGTTCAATATACACAGTAGGCAGTGTAAAGGAGTCCTCCACTTTGTGATCTGCTAGTTGTCGAGGGGATTATCCAAAGTGCCCTGCTGTTTGGACCCTCAACTGGAGTGATCAGAAACCTGACAGCAAGTGTTCAGTTTCCCTGCAGCGCCATCACAGGAGAGATTGAGTATTACACTGTGTCCCATTCAAGTCAATGGGATGTCTGGAGAGCGGGACAGGACAGGTCCTCCAGAGCAAGAGACGCTCTTAGTAACCTCTTTCTATGGTGGCCAAAAGATGACGATCCGGAATAATCCGATTTCCCGCCCCCCCCCCCCCCTCACCACATTTACACTGAAATCCCTAATACGGTATATAAGAATGTGTTTACTAAAACCGGGAATGATGGGAGTTGTAGTTTTGCAACACAGGATGGGGAACACTATACTATATAGTCATATGTAGCGTCCAGCTATCGTGGTATACTGGGAGTTGTAGTTTTTTGTGTAGGTTTTGGAAACTAAATTTTTATGAATTTTTGAGCAACCGTCTATTTTATGCAAAAATTTGCCACCTTTTAGGGATCGACCGATATCGATTTTTTAGGGCCGATACCGATAATCTGTCAATCTTGCACTAATATTTCCCCCTCCTATAATGGGAGTTGTAGTTTTGCAGCAGCAGGAGGGCACTGGTATACATAGTTGTGAACATTACACATTGGCTGTAAGGGTATGCTGGGAGTTGTAGTTTTGCAGCAGCAGGAGAGCACAGGCTGGGAAGCACTGGTCTACATAGTCGTGAACATAAAACTTGGCTGTCTGGGTATGCTGGGAGTTGTAGTTTTGCAACAAATGGAGGACCACATGTTTGGGAACACTGGTCTACATCGACCTGAACACTGCCCTCGGCTGCCAGCATGCTAGGAGTAGTAGTTTTGCAAAAGATGGAGAGCTACAGGTTGGGAAACACCGGCCTTAACAGCCATGAACATCGCCCCAGGCTGTCACGGTATGCTGGGAGTTGTAGTTTTGCAGCAGCAGTAAAGCGCAGGTTGGGGTGAACTAGTCTACAGTCATGAACATCGTCCTCGGTTGTCAGGGTATGCTGGGAGTTGTAGTTTTGCAGCAGCAGTAAAGCGCAGGTTGGGGTGAACTAGTCTACAGTCATGAACATCGTCCTCGGTTGTCAGGGTATGCTGGGAGTTGTAGTTTTGCATCAGCAGTAAAGCGCAGGTTGGGGTGAACTAGTCTACAGTCATGAACATCGTCCTCGGTTGTCAGGGTATGCTGGGAGTTGTAGTTTTGCAGCAGCAGAAGAGCCACAAGTTTGGGAACACTGGACTGAATAGACATAAAAACTGACCCCGGCTGTAAGGGTTATGTTGGGAGTTGTAGTTGTGCAACAGATGGAGAGCCACAGGTTGGGGGAATAATGGTCTGCACTGTCATGAATATAAGGAAAAATTCAAAACCTGTCCAGCGGAAAAGTTGCCCAGTTGCCCATAGCAACCAATCAGATCCCTTCTTTCATTTTTAACAAGGCCTCTGCAAAATGAAAGAAGCGATCTGATTGGTTGCTATGGGCAACTCAGCAACTTTTCCTCTGGACAGGTTTTGATAAATCTCCCCCATATTGTCCAGCAGAGGTCAGTAGAAACCTAGGCAGGATTTAAAGGCACAGCACTGCTTTGGCGGGTTACCGTCACTATACAAGAGTCACACCTGCAGAATAGATAGGTTTACTTACTTCATGAGGTTCTCTATGGACTGCTCCTTCACCTTTATGTCTGCGCCAAAACACAAAACCGGTTAACAAACGTTGTGTATAGGAAGCACGCAAACTATACGGAACGCAAGTAGACGCCAAATTGGTTCCCACTCCCATAAATCTGTCCCATAATAAAATTTAGACCAGGGTTTCCTAACCAGGGTGCCTCCAGCTGTTGCAAAACTACAACTCCTAGCATGCCCGGACAGCCAAAGGCTGTCCGGGCATGCTGGGAGTTGTAGTTTTGCAACAGCTGGAGGCACCCTGGTTAGGAAACATTGGTATAGTAAAATGTTCCAATCCCGGTCATGAACCAAAAAGATAAAAAGAAACCCAGTAAGACCTCAAGTGAACTGTGAAAGTTGTTGGCATGTGGAATCTCTCTAAACTCTCACTTCTCGCTTCATTCTCCTAGTGACTGGAATAGATGTTTTTCTGTATAGATTCCCTTTGTAAGTCACAAAGAGCATGGACGTAGCTTTATTGATCATTTAGGGGGAGATTTATCAAAACCTGTGCAGAGGAAAACTTGCCCAGTTGCCCATAGCAACCAATCAGCTTGCTGCTTTCATTTTCATGAAGGCCTGTGAAAAATGAAAGAAGCGATTTGATTGGTTGCTATGGGCAACTGGTTCACTTTTCCTCTGCACAGGTTTTGATAAATCTCCCCCTTAGTCCGTACAAGTGATACAATAAATTACAATCAAACAAAGCATGGCAGCACAATACATAGCACAAGTCCAGTAAGAAACATCGCACCACATGCTACACTAACATTCTGCTCCATCCTGAAAAGAGAAAGGCGTTTTGTTCCTTGCAAAAAGACCAACATTTTCCATGTGAGATAGAGAGAATTTAGTAATTTGCCATTACCATTAGATGTTCTTTTCCTAAAGGGGTACTCCACTGGAATTTTTTTTATTTTATTATTATTATTAGTTTTATTATTATTATTAGTTGTTATTTTTATTTTCATTATTATTTTTATTATTTTCATTATTATTTTTATTATTTTCATTATTATTTTTATTATTTTCATTAATTATTCTTATTATTCAACTGGTGCCAGAAAGTTAAACAGATTTGTAAACTACTTCTATTTAAAAAGCTTAATCCTTCCAGTACTTATCAACTGCTGTATGCTCCACAGGAAGTTCTTTTCTTTCTGAATTTCCTGTCTGTCTGACCACAGTGCTCTCTGCTGACACCTCTGTCCATTTTAGGAACTGTCCAGAGGAGGAGCAAACCCCATAGCAAACCTCTCCTACTCTGGACAGTTTCTGACATGGACAGAGGTGTCAGCAGAGAGCACTGTGGTCAGACAGAAAATAAATTCAAAAAGAAAAGAACTTCCAATGAAGTGTACAGCAGCTGATAAGTACTGGAAGGATTAAGATGTTTTTAAGAGAAGTAATTTACAAATCTGTTTAACTTTCTGGCACCAGTTTATTTAAAAAAAAAAAAAAAAGTGTTTTACAGGGGAGTACCCCTTTAACTCCCTGGTATATAAGTTTATTGAACCCACAAATAGAAAGGATTTTATTGGTGCATATAATTTACCATTACCACACAACAGTTCTAGTCCTCACTAGTCGGGCTATATAGAGCGCAATGGTTTATGGGAAAAAGAGTATGCAAATGAGTTCCCATTCAGAAAGAAAATAACTCTTTAGTGCCACCTATAGGCAGCTTCCCTGTAATGCTCTGTTTACAAGGCAAAATTTTGGCTATTGCGCTCAAATTCCAAACTCAGAAAAGCAGACTGCAGATTTTTCGCAGTTTTTTCAGAATTTTAGCGGAATTTCTGTGCTCTTAAAACAGATTCAACTGGATCACAGTCCTATTAAAAGGGGTACTCCACCGAAAAGATGTCTGATTGTGGGGGGTCCCGCTGCTGTGGACCCCCGCGATCTCCGGAACACAGAGGCTTGGGGCTTCCGTATTTGTGACTTCACACCACGCCCCCTCCATTCATATCTATGGGAGGGGGCGGGACGGCTAGAACGTAGCCGTAAACATGAATGGAGGGGGCTTGGCGGCTGTAGTCATCCCAGTCATCCGGTATGGAGCGGAGCACAGATGACTGGGGTGCCACTCAGAGATCGCGAGCGTTCCCCATCGGCGGGACCTCCCCGATCAGACATCTTATCCCCTATCCTTTGGATGGGGGATAAGATTTTTTTTTTTTTGGCGCAGTACCCCCTTAACTTCAATACGGCTCTGAACGTAATTCCCCTAAATTTTAAGACATGTCTAATGTCTGTGTGAATGGGACAGTGGAATCCCCATTGAAGATAATGGGGGGAGATTTATCAAAACCTGTGCAGAGGAAAACTTGCCCAGTTGCCCATAGCAACCAATCAGATCGCTTCTTTCATTTTCATGAAGGCCTGTGAAAAATGACAGAAGCAATCTGATTGGTTGCTATGGGCAACTGGACAACTTTTACTCTGCACAGGTTTTGATAAATCTCCCCCAATGTCCACTAAAATTTGCTGAATTTTTCCAGCGCAATTCCGCTTGGAACGTCCATTGTGTGAACATAGCCTAAGTCTGGGAAGATTAGCCAAAGCAGAGTCCTACAAAATGGACGATTCACCGATCTGCTATGTTGTGTTTTTTTTTTTTTATTCAAAATAACTTTATTAGCAATTAACAATCAAAAGTCATTACACATACATATGATGTACTGCCACACAGGAAGCAGAACACAATAAACTCATAAAATTACCTCACATATTAAGACAGTAAGATATACAGTAGAGATGAGCGAACTTACAGTAAATTCGATTAGTCACAAACTTCTCGGCTCGGCAGTTGATTACTTATCCTGCATAAATGAGTTCAGCTTTCCGGTGCTCCGGTGGGCTGGAAAAGGTGGATACAGTCCTAGGAAAGAGTCTCCTAGGACTGTATCCACCTTTTCCAGCCCACCGAAGCACCTGAAAGCTGAACTAATTTATGCAGGTAAAGTCATCAACTGCCGAGCTGAGAAGTTCGTGACGAATCGAATTTACTGTAAGTTCGCTCATCTCTAATATACAGTACAGGTGTCTCTACACTATACATCATACCACATGCTACACTAACGTTCCTGCACACATTATTAAACAAACTCTGCTGTTTTATGTTTTTTTAAATTGAAAATAAACTATTAGCAATCAAATATCATTACGCATATGTTAATGAAGTTGCTAGGGTTACTACTTATAGGAGTTGCTTAAGAGACCATTTCTTCTTTCTGGACCAGTGTTTTCCAACCAGGGTGCCTCCAGCTGTTGCAAAACTACAACTCCCAGCATGCCCGGACAGCCTTTGGCTGTCCGGGCATGCTGGGAGTTGTAGTTTTGCAACAGCTGGTGGCACCTCGGTTGGGAAACCCTGTTCTGGTCTATAGGATGGGCAGATCGTTTCTCCTCGTGGAGACATGCAAAGACATTTTTTAGACCAAGCGATGCTTCCTGTATATAAATTATCTCTCGTCCAAAATAAAGAAAACTCTCTGTCTAGTGCCAGCTATATGTAGCTTCTCTGTCAATATCTGACCCATAAAAGGAGCCTTAGAACATGACTAGGGACTTAAAGGGGTAGTCCAGTGGTGAAAAACGTATCCCCTATCCTAAGGATAGGGGATAAGTTTGAGATCGCGGGGGGTCCGACCGCTGGGGCCCCCTGCGATCTCTCTGCACGGGGGCCAGGCTCTCTGGCCAGATAGCGGGTGTCGACCTCCGCACGAAGTGGCGGCCGACACGCCCCCTCAATACATCTCTATGGCAGAGCCGGAGATTGCCGAAGGCAGCGCTTCGGCTCTGCCTTAGAGTTGTATTGAGGGGGCGCGTCGGCCGCCGCTTCGTGCGGAGGTCGACACGCCCCCTTCCCGCGGGCTGTCGGGGCTCCGTACAGGAGATCGCAGGGGGCCCCAGCGGTCGGACCCCCCACGATCTCAAACTTATTCCATATCCTTAGGATAGGGGATAAGTTGTTCACCACTGGACTACTCCTTTAAGCCAAGCCAGAATCTCCTCCAAAAAGACATACTCATTTATAGACAGCTGTTTCGGGGGTTCTACTAATCCATAGACAGCTGTTTCGCTGAATATTTCTCATTGTCAGATAATAAGCACTTTTTTTTTTAGCACTTTTTTTTTTTTAAGCCCTGTCGCCCTTTTTTATTTTAGTCTTTCTTATCCCTGTGACAACTACAAAATCAAGTTCCTTTTTTTTTTATATCATAGCATTTATGGTTATTAAAAAATAAGCAGAAAGTAAGCAGTTTTCGGACCACATCACTGTTCCACAAAAAGACTTCATCTACCTCACCAAAGAGGACGCCCCCGCTTCTAGAAAATTAAAAGGGAAATATCAACCCCAAAATGATGTATTACTACATTACCTAATAGGCAAAGAGTGTGCAATCCGTTCATCCGGTTCCTCCTGATTTTGTCATAGAAGCTCTCTGGTTTCCACGTGTCGGTCCAGAAGACAATGGAGGCGGTCTCCCCAAAATTATAAAGCTGAAATACAGAACAGATCTGGAGTGTAACAAGTGTACAACAAAAACAGAGAAACACAGCCGCACATCCACCATTTGTATTTTGATCTACTTGCTTCTCAGCATAATTTCAAAAACTAACAGGTTGTTAGTCAACAAGATCAAAAAGTACAAACCCACTCGCCACGTCAAGGCCACCTAGTCAGAATGGTTCCCTGACCTAACATTGGCGTAGTGCCGGGCGGTGGCCACCACCACCGCAACACCAAGCCCCCAGGTGGAATGTCTCAGTGACCAGGCAGTCCCACTGCTGCCCGACCAAGCCCCCGGCTCTGGGCCGCACCACCCCACAGAAACAATGGCCGCCACAGATGACCACACCAGTGTGAACACTTACCATGTGCTACCTACCAGAGGGCTGGGAGAATGCAAGGAGGAAACCCTTATGCAGTCTCCTGATAATTAAAACCGCCTGGGCCGAATGGGTGGAGCGGAGTACTGGCCATGGAAGAGAGGAAAGACTACAATGTACAACACAAATAGAGAAACATGGCCGCACACACAACCTGTTAGTTTTTGAATTTATGCTGAGAAGCAAGTAGATCAATATAATGGTGGATGTACGGCTGCGTTTCTGCTTCTCTATTTTTGTATTACATTTGTAGTCTCTTCGTACTTTTCTCGTTGCTACTAGTAAATATTAATAAATGAGGCTGCTGAACAACTGGAGGCACGTAGGGGAGTTACCAGCAAAGGATGGCGTTTTTCTGTTTCCAAAATTCCTTCTGCTCATAAGGAGAATATATTATATAATATATATATATATATATATATATATATATATATATATATATATATATATATATATATATATATATATTCTTAGGGCTGCAACAATTACTTGATATTATTGCTAAAAAAATAAATAAAAAATAGCTAGATAATGGAAATAGTTGTTGACAATTTCCATTATCGATTAATCGGTTGTTAGGGGGGTGTAGCCTAATAACGTAGTATTCCTTCTATTGTTACTACTTTCCCTGCCTTTTAGCCCCTAAATGTTCCCCCTCCATCTCCCCTCACCCTCCAATGCCTTTATGGAGATGCTGCCTGCACGTTTTTGCGGCCTACCTCCAGCACAGAGACCCCGGCTTTGATTGCCGTCTGGAGGTTGGTGCCTCCTCCCAGTCCTCTGCGCCTCTGGTCCTGACATCACGGGAGCTCCCATGTCTGGCCAGAAGATCTGTTCACTATCCTGTACGGTGACAGATCTTCCTGGTGCAGGGAGGAGGACGACCATCACTAAGGTTTGTGAACTGCTCCTTGTCCCCTGCAGTAGGCTCATAGGTTAACCCTTCAGGTGCTGTACCCTCTTTTCTCCCCTGTTAGCCCTGTCTTTGTTCTTACCCTCTGTTAACCCTTCAGGTGCTGCCCCTTCTCTTTTCTCCTTTTAACCATTTCAGGTGCTGTCCCTTTGCTTGTACCCTCTGTTAACTTTTAGACGATGTGGTCCTCACTTCCTCCCGTTAACTCTATCCTGGCAATCGGACCAATAGTCGGCCAACTAATCAATCTTACAAATTATCATTAGTTGCATCCCTAATAAAAAAATAAATAATAATTTTATATATATATATATATATATATATATATATATATATATATATATATATATTAATCATATGTACAAAAAAAATTACAACCGCTATTAACGCTTCTCGCAGACCTGCAACTTGAACCAGACAACAGATGGATGACCCATTGATCTGTGATCTGGCGGCACTTTCAGATGATGCCACCACAGTATATGTATTGTTTTCTTTACGCCACTTGGGGGGGGGGTTTATTTAGTATAGTGATCACCTTCTGCACTTCGAGGGTAGCCTTCAGATGTCCACTTATTAGACTACATCTGCCTTGTGACAGATGCCCTTTAATGCAAGGAAGAGTTTTGTAGCCCGGGACTCTATACTATATTTCTTGTGCCAAGATGTTTGGTAAATGTAGTGACGTCCGCTCCTGTATCATTGTAAGCTCCTGAACAGTGAAGCCTTTGACTGCAGCCGCCTCCCTGAAGGACCAGCAGAAGCTCCAGGCGTTCCCGTGCTGACCTTTGTGTGGACATATGGTCGTCTTAACCTCGGCATGATAGCCGCAGTGAAACTGAAGCGTTCCCCTCGCTCTACGAGTGCATTTTTAAAGGGGTTCTCCGATGCTTACACATCTTATCCCCTATCCAAAGGATAGGGGATAAGATGCCTGATCGCGGGAGTCCCGCTGCTGGGGACCCCCGGGATCTTCCACGCTGCACCCAGTTTGTAATCAGTCCCCGGAGCGTGTTCGCTCCGGGTCTGATTACGGGCAACCACCGGGCTGGCGGCGTGTGACGTTACGGCTCCGCCCCAGTGTGACGTCACGGCTCCGCCCCAGTGTGACGTCGCGCTCCGCCCCTCAATGTAAGCCTACGGGAGGGGGCGTGACAGCTATCACACCCCCTCCCGTAGGCTTGCATTGAGGGGCGGAGCGTGACATCACATGGGGGCGGAGCCGTGACGTCAATATGCTCCATTCCCGTGATCGCCAGTAATTGGACCCGGAGCGAGCACGGTCCGGGGGCTGATTCTAACGGGGTGCGGTGTGGAAGATCACGGGAGTCCCCAGCAGCGGGACCCCCGTGATCAGGCATCTTATCCCCTATCCTTTGGATAGGGGATAAGATGTCTTAGCGCCGGAGTACCCCTTTAATAAACCCCCCCCAAAAAAAATTTTTTTTTGTTATGAGCATGCTCAGAAGTAAAAACGTATCAAAAATTGGATTGAATAAAACGATGCAAACAGATGACATTAAAAGGCTCAACTGTTTTCCATAGACTTCAATGTTAAATTTACTGCATCCGTTTTTTCTTCAAGCAGCAACAACGGAACCTTAACGGGGGGAAAATAAAAAAAACGTGGACAGACGGCCGTGTGAACGCACCACCCTAAGACTGTACGATATATTTTAAAGATCGTAAACAAAAGTACTGGAAAGTGAAGCTACGACAATGAGGATGGCACAGAGCCGGAGAGCGCGACACGAAGAACAGCTGCTTTCTGCCCGCGCCACAAGAGAGACGCATGTCAGTGCCAAACGGGGGCAGAGAGAAACCACATGTTATGGAGAAAAGAATCTGGGAGGAACGTGCCTAAAAGGTGGGGGGTCCTGGAATCATAGGCCATCACCATAAGTCTATACAGCAGTATTTTTCAAACAAACACTGCGCCTCCAGCTGTTGCAAAACTACAACTCCCAGCATGCCCGGACAGCCTTTGGCTGTCCGGGCATGCTGGGAGTTGTAGTTTTGCAATAGCTGGTTTGGAAACACACCTCTAGATCATAAATTTGTTACACTGACAGTAATATTCACAGGTCAAAACTCATTTTACCTTTTAAAAAGGGGTTATCGAGGAATCGGGAAAGAAAAAAAAAAAAAAAAAAAAAAGATAATTTCTTTCAAAGACCACCAGGTTGGGTGCGGTTCTGCAGCTCAGTTCCATTGAGGTGAATGGAGCCAAGTTGTAATAGGACACCCAAAGTGGAGACAGACAGGGCACACTTTGGGGGCATTTATCATTGTAGTGTAAGTGAAGCATTTTTCACACCTTTTTTTGTGTGCCGATAATTAGAGATGAGCTAACTTACAGTAAATTCGATTCGTCACGAACTTCTCGGCTCGGCAGTTGATGATTTATCCTGCATAAATTAGTTCAGCTTTCAGGTGCTCCGGTGGGCTGGAAAAGGTGGATACAGTCCTAGGAGACTCTTTCCTAAGACTGTATCCACCTTTTCCAGCCCACCGGAAAGCTGAACTCATTTATGCAGGAAAAGTCATCAACTGCCGAGCCGAGAAGTTCGTGACGAATCGAATTTACTGTAAGTTCGCTCATCTCTACTGATAATGTGTAGGAACACCACATTTATTAAAGGGGTACTCCTGTGAAAAACCTTTTTTTTTTATTATTTTAAATCAACTGGTGCCAGAAAGTTAAACAGATTTGTAAATAACTTCTATTAAAAAAAAAAATCTTAATCCTTCCAGTACTTATTAGCTGCTGAATACTACAGAGGAAATTCTTTTCTTTTTGTAACACAGTGCTCTCTGCTGACATCTCTGTCCATTTTAGGAACTGACCAGAGCAGCATATGTTTGCTATGGGGATTTTCTCCTACTCTGGACAATTCTTAAAAGGGTTTTTTTTTATTTTTTTTTAAGTCAACTGGTGCCAGAAAGTTAAACAGATTTGTAAATTTACTTCTATTAAAAAATCTTAATCCTTCCAGTACTTTTTAGGGGCTGTATACTACAGAGGAAATGCTTTTCTTTTTAGATTTCTCTGATGCCATGACCACAGTGCTCTCTGCTGACCTCTGCTGTCCATTTTAGGAACTGTCCAGAGCAGCATATGTTTGCTATGGGGATTTTCTCCTGCTCTGGACAGTTCCTATAATGGACAGCAGAGGTCAGCAGAGAGCACTGTCATCATGACATCAGAGAAATCTAAAAAAGTAAAAAACATTTCCTCTATAGTATATAAGCCCCTAAGAAGTACTGGAAGGATTAAGATTTTTTAATAGAAGTAATTTACATATCTGTTTAACTTTCTGGCATCAGTTGATTTAAAAAAAGAAAAGAAAAAAAAAAAAAAAAAAGTTTTCCATGGGAGTACCCCTTTAAAATGAACAGAGATGTCAGCAGAGAGCACTGTGCTCGTGATGTCAGCAGAGATGTCAGCAGAGAACACTGTGCTCGCGATGTCGGCAGAGACCTCTGTGTTCCAAAAAGAAAAGAATTTCCTCTGTAGTATTCAGCAGCTAATAAGTACTGGAAGGATTAAGATTTTTTAATAGAAGTGATTTACAAATCTGTTTAACTTTCTGGCACCAGTTGAATTAAAAAAATAAAAATAAATTATGTTTTCCACCGGAGTACCCCTTTAAGGGCATCTTCTGAAGGGGAATCATAGTGCACCAAAATAAGGTTCTGCCCTCTACAAAGTGTCCTTATAGGTGTCACCTGTGCCCAGGACCTGACCTAGAATCAGCTGATTAATTAAAGGGACTTTCTGATCTCTTTCCCTGATGGTTTATGTCTCTATCAACAGGAAACACATTTCATTCCAGGGGACACTTGCATGTAAAGCTAATAACACGTAGTCTGCAGCTCTGGGCGCTGACACCAGATGCTCACCGCTATCCCACTGCTCTTTTCTTAGTCCTGAGCTGTGGGTTTAGCACAGCGTCTTCCCATCACCGCTTACACTAGAAGCCTAATTTATGGCTATTTGTTCGGTGCTTCCTTTTTGTCCTACAACCCAATGAATATTTCCAGAAAACCTTGTAAAGTGTAAAACTTACTGCGCCCATACAGTAGTAAGATTTACCATCGCCGCAGAGTATATCAATTCTACTGGGCACAAATCACCCGCCGTATTTCTTTGTCCCTGACAATCATTGATCTCATTGACTTAAAGGGGTAATCCACTGAAATTGTATTTTATTTTTTTAAATCAGTAAAAAATTAAAATGTATACAACGGCAGCACAATTATCCAATCTGGGAGAGGGTTCTCAATGTCCGATGTTGAAATGGTTGATTTAGGAAGCACACAACCCTGCTAGTATACGTTATAACACTTGTGTGGCAGTAACTTTAATAGCTTCTTCCAAGGAAAACGATTTTTCCGTAACGCATAAGCTGTTGTGCTGAGCGCTCCGGCCACTCGCTCTGGCCGTGAGCGCTCTCCTCCTTCTTCCTCCGGCGGGCCCAGGATTCGCATCGCGGGACCCGCCTGCATGCGAATCTCAGGCCATCACTTACCTTCTGTTCCTGCTGACTTCCCTGCTGCCTCTGTTCTTCGGCACGCGCTCCCCTGCCTCCTAGGGCGCACGCGCTGAAGCTCTGAGATTTAAAGGGCCAATGCGCCCCTAATTAGTAATTGCACCTGTCCCTTCCTTATAAGTTTTTGCATCTCCCTCTACCCCTTGCCGGATCTTTGTTTGCCCTAGTGCCTGTGTGAAAGCGTTTTCCTGTTCTGACCAACTGTTCCGTGACCTGACCTTGCTCCTGTTCCACCTGCCTATTGACCACCTTCTACATTCCTGACCATGTACCTGTGCTGCCTGCCCTGACCATCTGCTATCCTGATTACGAGTTGCTAGATCCCTCCTGTGCCACGTTTTTTTTCTCATAACATTCCTTTTGATTCCATTCACACACCTATATACAGGATTTTTCTTCTTTTACAAACATATTTACATACTTATATACATTTTTCACTAACATGTCTTCTTGACTTCAATTCACACCTCAGATGTCTCCATGCGTTACCTATGTTGGAGTGCCACCTGTTTCCTCAACACATCAGTTCTCTTTTGTGTGAAGGTTTTTCTATGTGAAAACAAAAAATAGCTAGATTTGACAATTCTAGTATAACACTGATAAATGTATATGGATTTATATTTTCTTATCTGTTTTATACTGAACATCTAAGAGATATAGAAAGATTAAGGGATGATAACTATTCATTTAATAGTAGATTAAAATTCAGTGTTCCAAGTTGGTCCACTTATCAGGTTTTTGCTGTCAAGTTCACTCCACAGGTTCTTTTTGTCCCATTAATCAAGAACATATGTGCACCCACCATATAAAGGCTGCACATTCATTATTTCCTACATTTGCCTACTGAGGAAGGGGTCGTTTTTAGCACCCTGAAACGCGTCTAGGCTGATATCTAATCTGAACAGAGCACAATTTGCACGCACCACCTAGACTGAAGCTGGCCCAGAACTTTGTGCACCACTTGCTGCATTCATCAAACATCCTCTCCCACTGAGCGCATTACCAACCTGCTGCCTGCACTACCAGAACCCAGCCACGATCTCTCCAGCGAAGGTCCGATACACATCCAGGTATTTGCCGATAACACGGACCGCTCCCGAGAGAGTCTCCTGCCGGAGCCCATATCCATTCAGGCTCTCACGCCAGGATTGCTGCAGCCAACACAAGAATTTCAACTATCGGCCCGTCGCAGTACGGGACCAGCAGCCAGGGTGAGGTTGAACTTTGCATTTGTCTAACAACTGTGGGCAGCTTTTTATACACCTGTACATCAGTCCATCAAGTGACTTTGCCTTTTCCATTACAAGTGCCGGACTATCAGCCCTTTTTTATTCATCATAGGTGCCGGACTAATAGTCGACTCCGGATCATTATATATAGTTGAAAAATTGCATTTGTTTTTTACATCTATAGATTATTCTATATCAGGTGGTTGCTATACATATATATATATATATATATATATATATATATATATTCATATTTTCTAAATCTGTCATTAGTTTAAGATAACATTGACATTGCTCTGATATTTTTAACCATTTAGGTTTTTATTGTTTTAATAAAATCTGCATTTTTTTCAAAACTTTATGTCTCAAACAATTATTCACTGTGTACCCTAGGGTAGTATTCTTGAGGTGTGGTTAATCTTTGTTTTAGTTTTTACCCATTTGGATTGGTGGGGATCAATCCTTTAACCACAATAACCTCGAATACCTGGTTGTGAGCTGCACACATTTTTCTAATTTACAAATCTGTTTGCACCAGTTTATTTAAAAATAAAAAAAATAAATGTTTTTCCCCGGAGTACTATGCTAGACATCTTATTCCCTATCCAAAGGATAGGGGATAAGATGTCTGATTCTCCCCGTTCTAAACAAACGCTAGGTTCCTGCGTGAGTGGTCGTTACGTCACAGCCATGCCCACTCGTGATGTCACGCCCCCTCCATTCATGTCATAGACCTGATTGGAGGGGGCATGGTGTGACGCCATAAGGGGGCGTGGCCATAACTTCATGATCCCAGGTCTCTGGCTCCGAGAGTTCAGAATGCTGGAGCACCGGAGTATCCCTTTAAGGCATTTTAGGCTGGAAACACACAACAAAGAAAAACAAAAAAGCCCCCAAAACACTGTGGCCAGACATAAGCTGGGAGTCTACAGGGAAACATGAAGACCTTGTGGACTTTTTCTGTCATAGACTTCTATGGGTGGTGCCGGAAGTCAGTCCCTCCCGACCTAGTATCGATGGCCTGTACACATTGGGGGAAGTTTATTACCTTGTCCAGTGGAAACGTTGCTGAGTTGCCCATAGCAACCAATCAGATCGCTTCTTTCATTTTTTTATAGAGGCCTTTTCAAAAATGAAAAAAGAAGTGATCTGATTGGTTGCTATGGGCAACTTTTCCTCTGGACGGGTTTTGAAAAATCTCCCCCATTATTCTTCAATCATAGTGAGTGCTGCAGTTCTGAGGTGACGTTACGTGCTCACCTGAAGGCCACAGCAGCCAATGGCGCTCAGTATAGATGCATTGTGAATGACCCGATGCTGGATTCCGGCTTTGGCAGCTCGTAGGACCAGGTCGCTGTGTGTTGTTGCCCTGCAGAGGAATACAAGATATAGAAGAGCTGGAGCATGAGGAAATACCAAAAAGATAACATACAGATGGCGTTCGTGTGTCAGATGGCTATGGACACTTTTGAATGCTTTCGTTTTTATTATTGCATTGTTCATATTTTGGTGTAAACCACATAGTCTCATAGGTCTGTGTTAAAGGGGTACTCCGGTGGAAAACTTTTCTTTTATCAACTGGTGCCAGAAAGTTAAACAGATTTGTAAATTACTTCTATAAAAAAAAAAAATATTAGTCCTTCCAGTACTTATTAGCTGCTACATACTACAGAGGAAATTATTTTCTTTTTGGAACACAGTGCTCTCTGCTGACATCACAAGCACAGTGCTCTCTGCTGACATCACGAGCACAGTGCTCTCTGCTGACACCTCTGACCATTTTACGAACTGTCCAGAGTAGGAGAAAATTCCCATAGCAAACATATGCTGTTCTGGACAGTTCCTAAAATGGACAGAGATGTCAGCAGAGAGCACGGCGCTCGTGATGTCAGCAGAGAGCTCTGTGTTGAATTTCCTCTGTAGTATTCAGCAGCTAATAAGCACTGGAAGGATTAAGATTTTTTAATAGAAGTAATTTACAAATCTGTTTAACTTTCTGGAACCAGTTGAAAAAAAAAAAATAAAAAAAAGTTTTCCACCAGAGTACCCCTTTAAGGTTTCTCAGTCTCTCTCTCAGGAGGTTGCATCCCATTAAAAGGGGTACTCCACTGCCCCCGCATTTGAATAATTTTGTTCCAAATGGTGGGTGCAGGCTGCGGGGGTTGTGACGCCACGGCCATGCCCCCTCAATGCAAGTATATGGGAGACTTGCATTGAGGGGGTGCTGTGTGATGTCACGAGGGTTGTGGCCATGACATCACGACCCCTGCACGGAACAAAATCTTCTGAACGCTGGGCCAGTGGAGCACCCCTTTAAAGGGGTACTCCACTGGCCAGTGGTCGGAACATTTAGCATTGAACGCTGTGCGCGCGCTGCAGGGGTCGGCCACGCCCCCTCAATGCAAGTCTATGGGTGGGGGAGAGGGCCCTAAGGCCAGAATTCAGAAAAAAAAAATAAACTTCTCGCTGAATTCCTCTGTCCCATTGCCTTATGGGCTTTTTATATCCGGACCCTTGTCATAAATTCAGACGCTGAATTTCTAGTATGCGAGCAGTCAGTGAAGTCAGTGACGGATTCCTTCTTGAATTTGCGTGAAGTAAACCAGGGAGGAAAATTTACATGAAAAAAGCTTTAGGTCAGATTTTCAATCTAAGCCATATAGGATGTATATAGCATTTTACATACACTACTTAGATCCCATTTATGTGCACCCACCGCTGCCATTAATTTTTTCCCATTCCATAGTCAGTACTGTGTGTGTCTTTTTCAGTAGTATATAGAATGATAGAATAAAAAAACAAAACAAAAATGTCGATTTGCACATTTTCCATAATTGGGAGATTTATAAACCCTGCTGGTCCCTATGAGACCTATCATTGTAATTTCCTTAGCATTCTGATCCGCACCGGATTAGGATCCCTTTCAGGCGATGGTTTTGATGTAGCGTTGGCTTTTTCCCCAGTGAAGTGCCCACTGACCCCTCCGGATCCCACTAAAAGGTCGTCCGGCCACCTGTTCTCCAATGATGATACAATCCCTCATTAACAAAAAATTCTGGTGGGCAAATGATAAGATGCAAATAACCAATTAAAAACATTAAAAAAAAAAAATAATGATAATTGCAAGGAAAAAAAAAAAAAAAAAAGGAGGATAAGGGAATATATAGTAGACACAGGGGGAGGGGGGGGATGACAAATCCTAAATAAGGGTTATGTTATGAAGACAGATGATTGTTCCTGCTCATGTGCCGGTGTGCTGACTACATCGTGACCACAATGTGCATCATCCATCTCTGCGCACACAGCTGGGGCGAGAACGCTTGTATTATCTACAGAAGCCATCTCCTTATGCGGGTCAGGGACCTGTAAAGTCCTGACGCTCAGATAACCGGCATCCTGAATGGCAATGACCGATTGGGAGAGAGAATGTGCAATTCATTACGCGACTGATCATTCAATGTCCAAACTGAAGTAGCTGAAATACATCGATAGTCGTCACATTGGTGCCGCAATTTACAGGGAGCCCCCCCACCCCCCCTCACGCTGGAAAAGCCCAGAATAAGGCCGGGTTCACACCACATTTTTGCAATACAGTTCCCGAATACATTTTCAATTTGAAAACCGTACGGAACTGTATCGAACCGTATGCATTGACTCTCCATTGAAAACTGTATGACAAAAGATGCATCAGGTTGTGTCCGTTTTGCATCCTGTACGGTTTTGTCAGTTTTTTTCCCCGTACACAAAACGGTAGCCTACCACGGTTTTTGGTCCGGGTGAAAAACCATATTAAACCGTATACTTAAAAAAAAAAAAAAAAAAAAATTATAACATGGGAGTCAATGGGAACCGTAGAGAACTGTATGTGCATACGGTTCCATCCGGTTTGCACCATACGGTTTTTTGACTTTAATTGAAATTCCAAGAAAAAAACTGTGCAAACAAGTGAAACTTTATTCATAATGGAGTGAAAAGTTAAAAACGTATACTTTTCTTAAAAAAAAAAAACGGATGCAACCGGACATCATTCTTCAAACCGTATACGGGTAAAAATTTGTACACCCGTCTTGATACAGTTTAGTCCGGTTTTAAGGAATACGTATTTTTTTTTAAAATCAAAAACCTGATACGGGAACTGTATTGCAAAACCGTGGTGTGAACCCGGCCTTAGATACATTGGGGGAGATTTATCAAAACCTGTGCAGAGAAAAAGTTGCCCAGTTGCCCATAGCAACCAATCAGCTCGCTTCTTTCATTTTCATGAAGGCCTGTGAAAAATGAAAGAAGCGATCTGATTGGTTGCTATAGGCAACTGGATAACTTTTCCTCTGCACAGGTTTTGATAAATCTCCCTCTTTGTCGTTACAATGGTGCGGCCGCAATTTGCCCAGAAAAAGCCGAGAATAAGCACCGAGGTCGTGATCCACTTGAGCATGGTGCACACGTGTGTAGTCTTTAGTCTGGTGTACTGAATTGATTTGGAGGAGGACTATGCTGGGAGCCTTTCTGATGTACAGTGATCCCTCAACTTACAATGGCCTCAACATACAATTGTTTCAACATAAAATGGTCTTTTCTGGATCATTGTAACTTGAAACCAGACTCAACATACAATGTACAGACAGTCCGGATCTGTGAAACGTGTCAATGTCTGGAAGAACCAAACAATCAGAATGGATATTTCACTGGTAAAACCTTTGTATTCCTAAAGTGCATGCACTGACTAGTGTCTGGTAGCGCCCCCTACAGTACAGGGAGGTATTACATGTTCTGTACTCTTTACCTGTATTACTGAAGTGCATGCACTGACTGGTGTCTGGTAGCGCCCCCTACAGTACAGGGAGGTATTACATGTTCTGTACTCTTTACCTGTATTACTGAAGTGCATGCACTGACTGGTGTCTGGTAGCACCCCCTACAGCACAGGGAGGTATTACATGTTCTGTACTACTCTTTACCTGTATTACTGAAGTGTATGCACTGACTGGTGTCTGGTAGCGCCCCCTACAGTACAGGGAGGTATTACATGTTCTGTGCTACTCTTTACCTGTATTACTGAAGTGCATGCAATGACTAGTGTCTGGTAGCACCCCCTACAGAAAAGGGAGGTATTACATGTTCTGTAATACTCTTTACCTGTATTACTGAAGTGTATGCACTGACTGGTGTCTGGTAGCGCCCCCTACAGTACAGGGAAGTATTACATGTTCTGTACTCTACCTGTATTACTGAAGTGTATGCACTGACTGGTATCTGGTAGCGCCCCCTACAGTACAGGGAGGTATTACATGTTCTGTACTCTTTACCTGTACCAGGGTTAGCTGCTCCTTTGGACACCAGGTGAGGGCGGCTCCATTTCCCTTTTATTAGGACATTGCGTGTTCTGTACAAGACCCTGATGACGCTTCTGTCCTCTACATAGACCAGTGTTTCCCAAAGAGGTTGCCTCCAGCTGTTGCAAAGCTACAACTCCCAGCATGCCCGGACAGCCGAAGGCTGTCCGGGCATGCTGGGAGTTGTAGTTTTGCAACAGCTGGAGGCACCCCGATTGTGAAACACTGAAATAGATTTACAGAGATTTACAGCTCCCAGCAGATCTTTCTTACTTTTATATATAAGGATTTGCTTTATCTTTATTAGTTATCTACTTATTTATCTTTAATCCTCACTTTTTCCTATTTTTGGATGACATTTTGGTGGCTTCAGAACAATTACCAGGTTTCGATAGAGTTATGGTCTCAACATACAATGGTTGTCCTGGAACCAATTAATATTGTAACTTGAGGGACCCCTGTATACATAATGGTAAATGTAGGGTTCTAAGGCTTTGTTCACACTGCGAAATATTCAGTTTGTAAATTCTGAGTCCTGTTGATTTCAATGAGATTCTGCTGCACCGTGCACACGGCGTAAATCCCGATCCTGGCACCTGCAGAAAGAATAGTTACGTTTATTCTTTCTGAGGATTCCGCTTGGAAATGCATTGCCGTCTATGAGGCTATGTTTAGACGGCACAATTTCTATGCGGAATTCCTCGGAAGAATTCTGTCAAAATGACCTGTATATTCACTTCAATAGGATTCCGCTTTCCACAGAAAAACAAAAAACAAAAACAACAATCTTATATTTTGCGGAATTCCGCAGCAGAAATCCCATTGAGGTCAATGGGCCTTGATTTTTGGCAGAATTAGAGAATTCCACCTTTGCAGAACAGAATGGTCCGAGATAGCGCATTTCCGCCGGAACTATCATATGCGCGGAATGTCCGCCCCGTATTTTCCAGGCAGGTAGTCCGCACGGAAATAAGCCTAAGGCTATGTTCACAGGGTGGAATTTCCGCAATGCCGCACAGCAAGACTTTCTGAATGGAATTGCGGAATTCTTCCATGTTCTCAGAACACGGAATTCCGCCAGAATTCAAGTCCCATCGACTTTACTGGGATTCCGCCACGGAATTCTGCAAAATATAAGACTGGTCTTATATTTTTGCGGAATGCAGAATTTCTGATTTTGGAATGGAGCTGCAGAATCCCATTGAAATCAATGTTTGATGTTTTCGCTGTGTGAACATGGCCTAATGGTTCTGTGAGTGTCCCGGTACAGGACTTGGTCCTGTCCCTTTCAAAATCCCCTCAGCCAGAGTCCCTCCATGTCAATAGGGCTCTCCTGTAGGGCTAACCCCTAGTCGCCTCATATAAATGGTATTTAGTGTGTGTGTGTGTGTGTGTATGTATATATTTAATATGTTACATAGGAATACCTCTGTATAGGACCTTAGAGGTCACGTGCCTTTAATTAAATTGTATTATGGTTTAAGGACCTGTGGGTCATGTGATACCCAGAGTTCCCTGGGTCAGGACTGACCGGTACCGGTCTGCAGCCACTAAATTCTCTCTCTTTGTTCCGGATTATAAAGCCAAGCACATCTCAGAACAAATATCAAATCAAGCTAGGCCTCAAGCCTAAAGTCCAGCAGCCACAAAACCGTGAGTTATTCAAGCACAGTCTACTGAATCCTGTGTGACTACTACAAATCCCATTCTTCTAAAAAATAGTAGCTCAGTGGCTAGCAATCAAAGCTCATTGATCCCGGAGTCCCAGCAAACCTGTGAGGAACTTGTACCGTTGTTCTCTCTCTGAAAGTCTGTTGTGTTCCATGCCGTTGCATAAAATATGCAGTAAAGTTACTTCAAGTTTGCTTCATAAAATCTGCTGTGGACATTCCGTTATTTCTCCCTGCCGTTTGTGGGACGGTTGGCAGTAGGACCATTACATTGAGGAAACCGCACCCTGGCGTCACGACATTCAAAAGGTTAATACAACCAGACCCTACACTATTACCGCAACACCCTAGACACCATTACTCTCTCCCGTCACCACAGTTCATTCCCATACGCCTGATTATTCAGTTCAGTTTCCCTCCCCCTGATGCAAGAACAGATTCCATTGCTGTCATTAGGATCGTTCCTAGCATCAAACTGCTGCAAAACTACAACTCCCAGCATGCCCGGACAGCCAACGGCTGTCCGGGCATGCTGGGAGTTGTAGTTTTGCAACAGCTGGAGGCACCCTGGTTGGGAAACACTGCTTTAGGGTACGTTCCCACACGGCGTATTTTGCTGTGTATTTGCTGTGTATTTGGTGCTGCGTATTTTCCTACCCATTGACTTCAACAGAGAAAATAAAATACGCAGCAAATACGCCGTGTGGGAATGTAGCCTTGGGGTATATTCACACAGTGAAAGTTAAAAGGGGTACTCCGGTGGAAAACTTATTTTTATTTTTATCAACTGGTGCCAGAAAGTTAAACAGATTTGTAAATTACTTCTATTAAAAAAAAAAAAAAATCTTTACTCTTCCAGTACCTATTAGCAGCTGAATGCTACAGAGGAAATTCTTTTCTTTTTTGAATTTCATTTTTGTCTTGTCCACAGTGCTCTCTGCTGACACCTCTGTCCATGTCAGGAACTGTCCAGAGCAGGAGAAAATCCCCATAGCAAACCTATGCTGCTCTGGGCAGTTCCTGACACAGACAGAGGTGTCAGCAATGAGCACTGTGGACAAGACAAAAAAGAAATTCAAAAAGAAAAGAATTTCCTCTGTAGCATACAGCTGCTAATAGGTACTGGAAGGATTAAGGATTTTTTAATTATCTGTTTAACTTTCTGGCACCAGTTGATTTAAAAATAAAAAAATAAAAAAAAGCTTTCCACAGGAGTACCCCTTTAAGATTCCCTTTAAAAAACGGATTTTTTGCAGTTTTGCGGATTCCGTGGGGAAGTTTTGCACAATTTCCTGTGCTCAGAACACAGATTCGAGATGAAATTCAGAGTCTTATTGACTTTAATAGGATGCGGAATTCAGCAAAAAGAATTGGCTTCTTTATTCTTTTTGCAGAATCTGAAATGCAGAATTTCTGTAGCGGAAAATCTGCAGTGTGAGACCAGGTTCACACGGCTGAAAATGTGCGGAATGTCCAACCGGAAAACACTGGCGGACATTCTGCACATTTGAATAATCTGGTGGGCACTAGGACCGCTCAGAAAAGTGCCGTCTCATAGGCTGCTATTCATTTTCGAGCGGAACCTGCAGACGGACTAGACATGTCTTCTTTTTGCACACGATGGAATCGGGATTTCCCCAGCAGAAACATTTGCGACGGAAATTCCGCTGTGTGCACAGTGCAGCAGAATCCCATTGAAATCAATGGAACTCTGCTGCAGCGGAATGTCCGTGGGGAATATTCCTGCAGACTTTCCGCCATGTGAACAGGGCCTGAATAGGACAGAGGAAATTCCATCATAATGTTAACTTCGTGTAGCAGAATTTCCGAGCCAAATTTTTTGTGCACAGAAATTCCACTGCGTTAACATAGCCTTAGGTTATGTTCACACAACTTGAAATGTGCGTAATGTCCACTGGAAAATAGGGGCGCACATTCCGCACATTTACTTAATGCAGCGGCACTAGGACCACTCGGAAATGTGCAGTCTCCATAGATGGCAATGCGTTTCTGAACGGAATCCGCAGAGACATTGAACAGGTTCAATGTTTCTGCTGATGCCGGAATCGGGACTTCTGTGGCAGAAACATCTGTCGGTGCACAGTGCAGCAGAATCCCATTGAAATCAAATGAGAACATGCTGCGCCGTAATTTCCGTGCAGAATATTCCCAAGGAATTCTGTAGTGTGAACATAACCTCAGGCTGTGTTCACACTGAGGAAATTGAGTGTAATTCCATTCCAAATCTGTTCTGCAAAGCACTCTGTGGAAATTCTATGGTCTCAAAACAAAGAATTCTGACGAAATTTGAATTTCCATTGACTTCTAATGGGATCCCGCCCGGAATTCCTAAAAATTGAAAGACATGTTCAATGTTTTAGCAGAATTTCCATTGCAGAAATTCTTGAGTGAATGGGACAACAGAATCCTTATTCAATTCAATGTGCAGTAAATGTTGCGGAGTTTTTGCTGTGTGAACAGTTATACATTATTCCCTTAAAGGGGTACTCCGGTGGAAATTTTATTTTTTTTTTTAAATCAACTGGTGACAGAAAGTTAAACACATTTGTAAATTACTTTTATTTAAAAATCTTAATCCTTCCAGTACCTATTAGCTGCCGAATGCTCCACAGGAAGTTGTGTGGTTCTTTCCAGTCTGAACACAGCGCTCTGCGCTGACACCTCTGTCTATGTCAGGAACTGTCCAGAGCAGGAAAAACTCTCCATAGCAAACCTGACAGTTCCTGACATGCACAGAGGTGTAAGCAGAGAGCACTGTGGTCAGACTGCATAGAACTACACCACTTCCTGTGGAGCATACAGCAGCTGATAAGTACTGGAAGGATTAATATTTTTAAATAGGTGTTCTGACACGGACACCTCTGTCCGTGTCAGGAACTGTCCAGAGCAGCATAGGTTTGCTCCTGCTCTGGACAGTTCCTGACACGGGCATCAGGTGTCAGCAGAGAGAGCACTGTGAACAAGACAAAAAAGAAATTTAAAAAAGAAAATAATTTCCTCTGTGGCATACAGCTGCTAATAAGTACTGGAAGGGTAAAGATTTTTTAATAGAAGTAAATTACAAATCTGTTTAACTTTCTGGCACAATTTGATAAAAAATAAAAAAAATTAAAATACACTTGTTTTCCACTGGAGCACCCCTCTAAGACTTCTGCTATTACGTCATGCGTATAGGAACAGCTATGGGGTTATGTGGGTGAATGCAAGATATATATATATATATATATATATATATATATAATTCTTGCATTCACCCACATAACCCCATAGCTGTTCCTATACGCATGACGTGATAGCACAGAGGTGTATATATATGTATATATATATATATATATATATATATATATATATATATATATATAGTGCGAAGAAAGCCCGAGCTGATGTATCAGTGGACAGACACTACATTTTTATACTTACTGTTACAAGTTCTATAAAATTTTACTGAAAAAATGATCAATCCCACATAGGATATTGTGATTAGACAGTGAAAGGATCTGTGGAGGATATCCCCTCCGGAAACCACGGGAGATGGACGCCATGCTTTATAGATCTATGGGTAATGAGGCGGCAAACTTCCCCCGGGTGTCTCGGTAGAGGGAATGAGGTGAAGCCTCGCAGCTCGGGATACTATTAGATAAAGCCGACACAGCAGACTCCAAAATGATCCCGTCTGGATATAAATAATGATATGTAGGGGAAGCAGGTTACAGACAGAAGCATTTACTGCTCATATGATGAGGATGGTGACCTACACCAATAGGGGTCGGACACATCTGTCAATTAAGACTGGTTTATAAATGGGAAAAATTAACCAGCAAAACCAGGATATTCTCCCTCCTCCAAGGAAGCCGAGAGCGACCGGCAAGATTCTTGTACTCCCCGCATCTTTTTTTCCTGATTATAGTCAAATATTGAAACATGTTTCTATTTTCTGATTATAATATATATTACACACACACATTATAATTATAAATTATATATATATATATATATATATATATATATATATATATATATATATATATATATACACATACATACATACATACACATATATACATACACACACACACATACATATATACACACACACACACACATACATATATACATACACACACACACATTATAAATATATATATACACACACATACATACACATATACACATACACACACACACTATTTTTCCCAATTTTTGTACATTATTAAGAAGGTAGCCATTAGAGATGAGCGAACTTACAGTAAATTTGATTTGTCACGAACTTCTCGACTCGGCAGTTGATAACTTTTCCTGCGTAAATTAGTTCAGCCTTCAGGTGCTCCGGTGGGCTGGAAAAGGTGGATACAGTCCTAGGAAAGAGTCTCCTAGGACTGTATCCACCTTTTCCAGCCCACGGGAGCATCTGAAAGCTGAACTAATTTATGCAGGAAAAGTCAGCAACCGCCGAGCCGAGAAGTTCGTGACAAATCGAATTTACTGTAAGTTCGCTCATCTCTAGTAGCCATCTTGTCTGTGCAGTTTTCAACAGCATTTAGAGATCTGCTTTACAACAAGCCCCATGGACAACAATAGACTGGAGATGTCCAATTCAGATGAATGGAAAATGTGTCTGGGCATGCTCTGTGAGCTTCAAACCTTTAGTTCCGAACGCTGTATGTGTGCTGCGGTGGTCAGCCACGCCCCTCGTGACATCCTGCCATGCCCCCTCAATGCAAGTCTATGGGAGGGGGCGTGACGGTCTCCCATAGATTTGTATTGAGGGGGCGTGGCCGACCCCCGTGGCGGGCGCACACAGCGTTCGGGACTAAATCTTCCGAAGGCTGCCCAGTGGAGTACCCCTTTAAAAAGGTCAATCTAGAGGGAAGGCTGATCTGTAAGCAACAACTATCGGGCATCTCTTCTCATCTATCTACTGGTGTCACCATTCACTGTAAGGGTATGTTCACACTGCAGAGGTGTAGCTGAATCTCAGATCGCGAAATTCAGCGAGCGGAGATTCAGCCTGGCAGCCGGCAGTAGGACCGCGCGGCACTGCGTCATCACCACTGACGGCTATGCAGAGCTCGCGGACTTCCGCGTTAAGAATGGACATGTTCTTTCTTTGCGCGGAACAATTTCAGCGGCGGAATTGTCCGCCGCTGAAATTCCGCAGTGTGAACGGGTCTCTCGGAAGACTCATTCACACAGATGCTAACGTTCACTGTGCAGAATTTTACTCGAGGAATTCCGCAGTGTGGACATACCCCAATGCTGTACAGATCACTTTCCAGCAGCCTCCCCCTTATCATCACAGATAGAACAATAAGTATCTGCTTAGTTTTAGGCCTAGTAGCTGGAATGCAAACAGCAAGATTTCAGGACAGCCAAAGGCTTATATTAGTGATTACTCAGGGGAGTGTTTCCCAACCAGGGTGCCTCCAGCTGTTGCAAAACTACAACTCCCAGCATGCCCGGACAGCCGTTGGCTGTCCGGGTATGCTGGGAGTTGTAGTTTTGCAGCAGTTGGAGACACTGTGGTTGAGAAAAACTCCCCTGAGTAATCGCTAATATAAGCCGTTGGCTGTCCGGGCATGCTGGGAGTTGTAGTTTTGCAACATCTGGAGGTCCGCAGGTTGCAGGGCCACTGCAATGTGTAATGTTCTGGTGACACATTCTGTTTAACTGGTACCTACACATGTACTTGTACCTATCTCATCTGTATGGGGGGGGGGGGGAATCCCAGGTTTTAACAGTGGCAGGTGTCATGGAGAAAGAAGGAAGATTTCCACATGCCGGCTCTGTTTTTCCACAGGAAATAAGTGGCTACTGGAGGTGTCTGGCAGCTGCTTATTATCCTTGTGCCACTGAAAACACACAGTAGAATTCCCATAGACTTGCATTGCAATACACATGCGATGCCAGTCTATTAGACTTCCAGCAATGCTGCAGACTATTTGCTTTAGCAGGAGACTACAGAGTTGTCCGAGTTTTGTGCACAGATCCTGCTGCCGGGCTTGAATGCTAGGTACTCTTTAAGGCAATTTACCACTGTAAATGGTGGTATAAGTCTCCCCCATTTTCAAAAACGTTAGGGGTACGATCACATGGACGGATCCACAGCATTACATGGACGGATCCGCTGCGGATCCGCCAACGATGGATCCTACAGTGCTGCCTCCATCTGTGCCTGCTCATAGCGGCAATCCACCGCTACGAGCAGACACACTGCAATGTGCGAGTCGCCTCGCTCATGCACAGTCTACTCGCACACATCGCGAATGCCCCTCCAACCCCCCCCCCCCCCCCCCCCCAGGCTCCGAGCTAGGCCGAGAGCAGCGTGTCTGCTTGTAGCGGCGGACAGGCACAGATGAAGGCAGCACTGTAGGGTCCATCGCCGGTGGATCTGCAGAGTAAAATACACTGCGAATCCGTCTGTGTGAACGAGCGGACGTCCATGATCAGACACTTATTTCCTATCCTTTGGATAAGAGATAAGTATTCCTGTACCACAGGACTCCTTTAAAAAGGGGTACTCCGGTGGAACACTATTTATTTTTTAAATCAACTGGTGCCAGAAGTTACTTCTATTAAAAAAAAATATATAAAATCTATCTTAATCCTTCCAGTACTTATTAGCTGCTGAAAACTAGAGGAAATGGTTTTCTTTTTGGAACACAGAGCTCTCTGCTGACATCATGACTACAGTGCTCTCTGCTGACATCTCTGTCCATTTTAAGAACTGTCCAGAGTAGGAGAAAATCCCCATTACAAACATATGCTGCTCTGGACAGTTCCTAAAATGGACAGAGATGTCAGCAGAGAGCACTGAGCTCGTGATGTCAGCAGAGAGCTCTGTGTTCCAAAAAGAAAACCATTTCCTCTGTAGTATTCAGCAGCTATTAAGTACTGGAAGGATTAAGATTTTTTAATAGAAGTAATTTACAAATCTGTATAACTTTCTGGCACCAGTTGATAAAGAAATATTTTTTTTTTTACCCCTTTAAGTATTTATTTTTTCCCCTTTAGATGTGTTCTTTGGAATATCAGAAAAAAGTCCTTTAGGGGGACTTACTCTTACCCAAACGGATCACCAACCACCAAAAAGGCGACGTCACTAACGGCGGAATCTCGGAGGATTTCATCAGCTTCTTGTTCCACGGTCTCCCGGTCGGCGAGGATGAGCTCCCGGCCATAGAATTCCTCCTGCACAAAATAAAGCGGATACAGATTGTTACTATTATTATCGGGTGCGGGACTCCATTAGAAGTCAACGGCGAGGCTGGTGTCCGTTGTGCGACAGAGTGTGGCCAGTGCGCAAAAAGGCACAGGTTGGAAAACACTACCCTAGCTGAAAAACACGAGCCGAGCGTATGATGGGAGATGTAGTTCTGCAACAGGTTGGGGAACACCGGTCTAGCTGAAACCAGGTATACCCCACATGAGCCAACCCAAGCCAGGGGCAGAAAACTGTCTAAGGGTGCGTTCACACGCTCTCTGTTTTTGCGGGTTTTCCGCAGCGTATTTGAAAGGGGCGGGCTCTTCTGGGCTGTCCATAGCAGATTGTCCGCGGCGGAATTTACGCTGCGGAAAATCTGACGCAAGCCCCATTGAAGTCAGTAGGGACTGCGGCGGATTTTCCGCAGCGTAAATTCCGCTGCGGACAATCTACTATTGACAGCCGAGAAGAGCCCGCCCACTTTCAAATACGCGGCGGAAAACCCGCAAAAACAAAGAGCGCGTGAACGCACCCTAAAGCAATGTTTCCTAACCAGTGTGCCCCCACCTGTTGCAAAACTACAACTCCCAGCAGGACCTGGAGGACATGATTATGGGTAGCAATACTCGAAACGCGTCGGCTATACGCTCTGTGTATTTGATTTTATGCTTCAATAAACCCCAAGAAGCATTGTTGTTGCAAATCGTGTGCTGGACATCTTGGTTCTATTTGCTGTATCCGGCGAGTGACGCCATCCGCCATTCCGAGCACACGTGCAGCGGTGGGAAGTCGGAAGCTGTCTACATTTACATTTCAACCTGAGGACAGATGTGGCTCTTATTTTGGAAGAAGTCAGCTCTGTTTTTTTTTTTTTTTTTTTTTAAATACTAACTTCCTGGATAACCCTTTTAAAGTTGCTCTTTCCTAGAGACATGTCAAAAGTTTCGATTGGTCAGGGTTTGAGTGTTTAGGCCCCGACCAATTGTTAGAATGAGAGGGAAGAAAAGTGCAGCTGTCCGAGACAATTCCGTAGACCAGTGTTTTCCAAACCACGTGACTCCAGCTAATGCAAAACTACAACTCCCAGCATGCCCGGACAGCCGAAGGCTGTCCGGGCATGCTGGGAGTTGTAGTTTTGCAACCTGGTTGGAAATCACTGGTCTAAAGGGAAAACTGCTTTTGTTGCCCCTAGCAACCAATCACATACTCTGCTCTTGAAAAATGAAAGCTATGCCATGATTGGTTGCTATGGGTAACAGTCTACAGTCTATATTTTTTTTTTTTTAGAGCGTTTTCATACATCTGCCCCCAACAGCAACCAATCACAGCGCTGTCCGGGCATGCTGGGAGTTGTAGTCCGGGCATGCTGGGAGTTGTAGTTTTGCAACATCTGGAGGTCCGCAGGTTGAAGACCACTGATCTGATCGCGGATTAGTAGGGCCCCCCACAATCTCTGGGTCGGGACCCCAGCTCTCTGTGAGCTCCATTCATTACTGTGGGAGCTTTGCTTGAGAGTAGTGTTTCTCAACCACAGCGTCTCCAACTGCTGCAAAACTACAACTCCCAGCATGCCCGGACAGCCAACGGCTTATATTAGCGATTACTCAGGGGAGTGTTTCTCAACCACAGTGTCTCCAACTGCTGCAAAACTACAACTCCCAGCATACCCGGACAGCCAACGGCTGTCCGGGCATGCTGGGAGTTGTAGTTTTGCAACAGCTGGAGGCACCCTGGTTGGGAAACGCTCCCCCCTGAATAATCACTAATATAAGCCTTTGGCTGTCCGGTCATGCTGGGAGTTGTAGTTTTGCAACATCTGGAGGTCCGCAGGTTGAAGACCACTGACCTATTGTTTACAGGAGTACTCCAGCAAAAGCTGATCGCGGATTAGTAGGGCCCCCCACAATCTCTGGGTCGGGACCCCAGCTCTCTGTGAGCTCCATTCATTACTGTGGGAGCGCCGATGATGGCCGAGTGCTGTATTCGGGTCTTTTCGGCGCTCCCATACAAATGACTGAAGCGCGTGCCGTCTGCAGCACACACTCCTCCCTGAGCGCCGGGTCCCGTCCCGGAGATAAGGGGATAAGTACATTTTTGCCATAGTTCTCCTTTAAATCAAAATATTTTAAGAGCAGAAATGGGAAATGAAAGCCACTTTGTGATTGGTTGCTGTGGGCTGGGTTCACACCACGTTTTTTGTAATACAGTTCCCGTATGCGTCTTCAATGTGAAAACCGTACGGAACCATATTGAAGACCGTAAGAAGAGATGAGCGAACTTACAGTAAATTCGATTAGTCACGAACTTCTCGGCTCGGCAGTTGATGACTTTTTCTGCATAAATTAGTTCAGCTTTCAGGTGCTCCCGTGGGCTGGAAAAGGTGGATACAGTCCTAGGAGACTCTTTCCTAGGACTGTATCCACCTTTTCCAGCCCACCGGAGCACCGGAAAGCTGAACTAATTTATGCAGGAAAAGTCAGCAACCGCCGAGCCGAGAAGTTCGTGACGAATCGAATTTACTGTAAGTTCGCTCATCTCTAACCGTAAGCATTGACTCTCCATTGAAAACCGTATCCCCAAGGATGCATCCTGTACGGTATTGTCCGGTTTTTTTTTCCCGTACCCAAAACAGTAGCCTACCATGGATTTTGGTCCTGGTGAAAATCTGTATTAAATCGTATACGTTTTTTTTACTTTACATGGGCACCGTACAGAACCGTATGTGTGTACGGTTCCATCTGGTTTGCACCAAACAGTTTTTGACTTTGCAGTTTTTTTTTCTTGGAATTTTAATCAAATAAGTGAAACTTTATTCATAATGGAGTGAAAAGTTAAAAACATTTTTTCTTTAAAAAAAAAGGATGCAACCGGTCATCATTTTTTCAAACCGTATACGGTTTTTAACTGTATACGGGTTAAAATTTGTACACACATTTTTATACAGTTTAGTCCGGTTTTGAGGAATCCTTTTTTTCCCCCCATCAAAAACCTGATACGGGAACTGTATTGCAAAAACGTGGTGTGAATGCTGCCCTAGCCAGTATACATATTGGCCCAGGTCATTGTTGCCCATAGCAACCACATTGCTGTGATTGGTTGCAATTTTCAAGTTTTTTTTTTGTTTTTTTGACAGTTTTGATACATCTGCCCCACTCCTTGTTGCCCATAGCAACCAATCACATCCCTGGCTTTCCTAGCTCCACACCAGTCTTTGTTGCCTATAGCAACTGCAGAATACAAAATGAAACCTGTATTGTGACTAGTTGCTAGGGGTAACAGCTTTTCTCTAAGGATCCATAGCTCCGCCCCATCTTTGATTTCCCATAGCAACTAGTAGCAAGGCTGTGCCATGATTGGCTGCCATGGGTGACAGTTTACATGCATCCACCCGGTCTCTGTTGCCCACAGCAACCAATCACCTGTATTATTATTGGTGGTGGTGGTGGTGGTGGTTGCTAGGGGCAACAATGACAGTTGTGTCAGAAATCTGCACATGCACTGCCAAGCCGCATTGAACGATCTGGTACAAATAAACGCATCATGTGCACATTGTCATACGTTAGTGCCAAGCCCGTACCAAAGCCTCTTTGCCCACGGACAGTATGGAGGTATAAGCCTCCAGGTAGACCCGGGAGCAGCTCCTGATCACCTCCAGGCCCCGCACCGTCACATCCTTGGCGTCCCCCAGCCCCAGGCCGATCAGGTACAGCATGGTCCTTATACCGATCAATCTACGTGATCTCTTATATGTCAGTCCCCATACAGGCACGCTGACAGCTACAGCACCGCCGCGGAATACGGCTTTGTCGTACGCAGCACCCTTTGACCTCCCCCGGGGATGGTGGGGCGCCGGCGGCCATGATAACTCCTGGCAGCCGCCTGCTAATCATTGCACCGGCCGCCATCTGTAAAGATCATCAGCGCAGGGAAGATCCGCGGCGGCCATGTTTAACGCGGGCAAGAGATAGCGAGAGGCGAAAACTAGCGCCGGTTTAGGTAAATGCTTTCTAATCGGATTACAATAAAGTTTATTGAAGGGAAAAAAAAACATCAATAAACTTTTCTGATCCACAATACTTTGTATCTTACAGAAGGAAGAACATGGATATCCCCATAGATTTCCCCACCGTGCCTCTATCCAGCGGCCACAACATCCCTATTCTGGGTCTGGGTGAGTATTCTGCATTGCATGTCACCTGGTGGCACTACAACTCCCAGCATGGCCTGCCCACATGGGATATGGGTAAGTCTGTGGACCAACAGATGTTGCAAAACTACAACTCCCAGCATGTCCTGACAGCCGTTGAAAGCCGGGAAAGCTGGGAGTTGTGGTTTTGCAACAGCTGGAGACCACTGTCTGTCAGCTGCATAGTTACACTCCTGGCTGCCGACAAGGTTAGGGGCTCGTTCACACTACAGAAATTCCCGCACAGATTCCACCTGGCAGCAGCCTCCGATTGATTTCAGTGGGATTTCACTGCACAGTTCACGGCTCAGAAGTTCCATTGTTAAAGTTCCTAAGTGAATTTCCGCAGTGTGAATATACCCTTAAATAACCATATCTGTCTGTACTTCTATATCATTAAAAAAAAATGCTTTTCACTGGCCAATGTTTGGAAACATTTAGTTCCGAACGCTGTGTGCTGCTGCGGGGGTTGGCCACGCCCCCTTGTGATGTCACACCACGCCCCTTCAATGCAAGCCTACGGGAGGGGGTGTGGCGGTCACAACGCCCCCTCCCATAGATTTTCATTGAGGGGGCGTGGCCGACCCGCAGCATGCGCACGCACAATGTTCGGAACTAAATGTTTCCGAATGCTGGCCAGTGGAGTACCCCTTTAAAGAGGCATTCCCAAGCACCTAAAGGGCTGAGGGCTGGAAAGCCTCCTCGCTCCCCCTCCCTTCCCTGTCCTTACTTGATTGACAGTCAGCTGGAAGCCAAGCCCGGTTTCCAAAACTTACACCTGCACTCAGTTTGTATGCACAGTGCAGGTGAGAGATTTCAAAACAGTGTGTGGCTTCCAGCTGACTGTCAATCAAGCAGGGACAGAGAAGGGAGGGGGAGCGAGGAGGCATTCCAGTCCTTAGCACTTCAGGGGCTTGGGAATGCCTCTTTGACACTTGATAGCAAAGAATACAAGCATTTTGCGAAGTTTACCACAGTCGCGCCGATCCCTGTGTGTGCTCTCGTGGCAGCGGACACACGGGCACAGGCAGGAGGGTCACTCTAGGGTCGGTCATCGGAGGATCCGCAGTGTAAAATGGTCTGCTGATCTGTAACGTGTGACCCTATCCTGAAAGTCAGTGATGACATCACAGGTCGGCGTCAATTTCCGTTGAGTCTGACGGTGCGGCGGATCCATTAGGTGTCAGTTCACACCAGGTTTGTGCTCCACATCAGACAGAATGTTTTCATAAGCTTTGCAACGCCACTGTAAATAAAACAGCATATTGTTCCTGTCAAAATAATGGACACAAAGGGGGAGGTTTATGAAGACCTGTGTAGAGGAAGAGTGGTGCAGTTGCCCATAGCAACCTATAGGATTTCTTTTTCTTTTTTCATTGGCCTCTGAAAAACGAAAGAAACAATCTGATTGGTTGCTATGGGCAACTGCACCGCTCTTCCTCTACACAGGTCTTGATAAATCTCCCCCATTGTGTCATTTAAAAAAAAAGAAAATTCACTGTGTAAAAACTGAAGCCCCAAACGTGGCAAAATGGCAGGCTTTGTTTTAAAATTCGCCCCACAAATAATTTTCTTTTGTTTCACCGCAGATTTAGTTGTAAAATGAGCGATGTCATTACAAATTACGATTGGTGGTGCAAAAAGATAAGCCCTCATATGGGTCTGTAGGTCACAAATTGAAAGCATTATGGTTTTTAGAATGCGAGGAGGTTAAAACGAAAGTGCAAAAAGTTAAAATCCCTGCGTCCTTAAAGGGGTACTCCGGAAGAAAGAGAGGGGGAGATTAATCAAAACCTGACCAGAGGAAACGTTGCCCATAGCAACCAATCAGATCACTTCTTTTATTTTTCAGATGCCTTTTCAAAAATGAAAGGTGCGATCTGATTGGTTGCTATGGGCAACTCGGCAACTTTTCCTCTGGACGGGTTTTGATAAATCTCCCCCAAAATGTTTTCAAACCCACTGGTGCCAGAAAGTTATACAGATTTGTAAATAACTTCTGTTTAAAAAATCTTAATCCTTCCAGTACTTATCAGCTGCTGTATTCTCCAGAGGAAGTTGTGTAGTTCTTTCCAGTCTGACCACAGTGCTCTCTACTGACACCTCTGTCCATGTCAGGAACTGTCCAGAACAGGAGAGTTTCTTTTTTGCTCCGGACAGTTCCTGACACAGACAGAGGTGGCAGCAAACTGTGATAAGCCTGGAAAGAACTACACAACTTCCTCTGGAGCATACAGCAGCTGATAAGTACTGGAAGGATTAAGATTAATGACCCGACGTTCATAGATAGAGTTGGATCTCGGTGGTAGGTGATGCATAGCGCTCAGAGACTATTACTGGCAATTTCGCGCGGTGTGCGCTTCTTCCGGCCTCGAGGAGGCCGGAAGAAGCACACACCACGGGAAATTGCCGGTAATAGCCTCTGAACGCTATGCATCACCTACCACCGAGATCCATCGGCATCTCTATCTAGGAACGTCGAGATAGAATTGTGATTTTATGCTATTGTTCGGCAATGTATGGTTAACTGTCCAGAGCAGGAGAGGTTTGCGATGGGGATTTGCTCCTGCTGCGGACAGTTCCTGACACAGACAGAGGTGGCAGCAGAGAGCACTGTGGTCAGCCTGGAAAGAACAACACAATTTCCTCTGGAGCATACAGCAGCTGATAAGTACTGGAAGGATTAAGATTTTAAAATAGAAGTAATTTACAAATGTGTATAACTTTCTGGCACCAGTTGATTTGAAAACATTATCAAAACCTGTCCAGAGGAAAAGTTAGCAGTGGCTATAGCAGTGGTTTCCAACTGTGGACCTCCAGATGTTGCAAATTTACAACTTCCAGCATGCTGTAGTTTTGCAACATCTGAGGGTCCTCAGTTTGGAGACCTAGGATGTGCATTGTATCAGTAGCACTATACAGAGAGTATAAAGAAGCAGTAAAAAAAAGTTTGGGGCGCTCTCTCGTGGGTGATGGGGGGGTGGTGGAGTTGTCAGAAACCATTGCACTCTGGGTGGTGTGATGTCCCGCTGAGGTTATCAACGGTGACAGCACCTCACCTGGCGAGTGTGAAGTGGAAGGTAGTAGCAGCAGTTGTGCTGCTCGAGACCCCCTGTCCGTGACCGCGAAGGGGTTAATGAAACCAGGAAAAGGAGAGTAGAAAAAGCGGGGGTCCTAGACGAGCGCTACTGCTGGAATAAAAGGATTCGGAACGCCAATAAAGCACAGGACAGTTTATTGTGGTTTAGAACAATCGGACAACGCGTTTCGGCACCAGCATGTGCCTTCTTCAGGTCCATAAAACAAATGATTCCGGCGGCCTGAAGCCTATGATGTGCTGTGGTGGCGTGACCACAGCACATCATAGGCTTCAGGACGCCGGAATCATTTGTTTTATGGACCTGAAGAAGGCACATGCTGGTGCCGAAACGCGTTGTCCGATTGTTCTAAACCACAATAAACTGTCCTGTGCTTTATTGGCGTTCCGAATCCTTTTATTCCAGCAGTAGCGCTCGTCTAGGACCCCCGCTTTTTCTACTCTCCTTTTCCTGGTTTCACTATACAGAGAGAAGAATCTATGGCTACGTTCACACTGTGTACATTTGCCATATGCGGCTGGTAAGCTTTGGATAAATAAGACGACTGGAGAAGGAGACATTGACAGTAATTCAAGCTAAACCTGAATTTTGAGATTTGGGTGAAGGGTCCCTTTATTAAAGGGGTACTCCGGCCCCAAGGCATCTTATCCCCCTATCCTTTGGATAGGGGATAAGATGTCTGATCACTGGGATCCCGCCACGGTGTGGAGTCGTTATGTCACGATACTCCGTCCCCGTGGTCGGGAGGCATTAGGGTACGTTCACACTCGCGGATTTTTTAGCGGGTTTTTCGCTGCGTATTTGAAAGTGGGCGGGCTCTTCTCAGCTGTCCGCAGCAGATTTTCCGCGGCGGAATATCCGCCACAGTCACTACTGACTTCGATGGGGCTTACGGCGGATTTTCCGCAGTGTACATTCCGCCGTGGAAAATCGGCTGCAGACAGCCGAGAAAAGCCTGCCCACTTTCAAATACGCAGCGGAAAACCCGCTATAAAAAATCCACGCGTGTGAACGTACCCTTACACTGAGAGCCTCCAGCGCTTCCTGCAGTGCTTACAGGTGGGTGCTGCATGCTAGATTGCGGGAGTCCCCAGTGGCGGGAGCCCAGCAATCAGACATCTTATCCTCTATCCTTTGGATAGGGCAGTCGTCTCCAACCTGCGGACCTCCAGATGTTGCAAAACTACAATTCCCAGCATGCCCGGACAGCCAGCGGCTGTCCGGGCATGCTGGGAGTTGTAGTTTTGCAACATCTGGAGGTCCGCAGGTTGAAGACCACTGGGATAGGGGATAAGATGTCTTGGGGCCGGAGTACCCCTTTAAGTAGGAGAATTGTGATTTTATGCTATTGTTTGGCAATGTTATGGTTAACCGGCGTATGGTCCGATGCTTATGGGAGAGGTCCTATTTAAAGGGGTACTCCGTTGAAAACCTTTTTTCTTTTAAATCAACTGGTGGCAGAAAGTTAAACATATTTGTAAATTACTTCTATTAAAAAAATCTTAATCCTTCCTGTACTTATTAGCTGCTGAATACTACAGAGGAAATTCTTTTCTTTTTGGAATGCTTTCTGATGACATCACGAGCACAGTTCTCTCTGATGACGTTATAATAATAATAATAATAATAATAATAATAATAACTCTTTATTTATTTATTGTTGTCCTTAGTGGGATTTGAACCCAAGTCCCCAGCACTGCAAGGCAGCAGTGCTAACCACTGAGCCACCACGCTGCCCTTAGCCTACATCTGCTATGCACGGTTGCTAAAATGGACAGAGATGTCAGCAGAGAGCACTGTGCTCGTGATGTCATCAGTGTTCCAAAAAGAAAGGAATTTCCTCTGTAGCATTCAGCAGCTAATAAGTACTGGAAGGATTAAGATTTTTTTTTAATAGAAGTAATTTACAAATATGTTTAACTTTCTGCCACCAGTTGATTTAAAAGAAAAAAGGTTTTCACCGGAGTACCCCTTTAATCATTGAAGAGGAAGCCCTTTATCTGTATGGGTGTGTTATGGGGGAGGATCCGCTCTTCCTGAAACTTGTCACATTATTAGGGACATCAAAGAATGTTTACAAGGAAGCATTAGTGATGGCCGTCCCCGGCCCTTCCTCGCACGCTGCCACCGGCACAGTTATCTGCATATGACAAACTACATTCGACCTAAGGGGGCAAAACTTTGTTTATTTTGATATTACGGGTCTAACATTTTTCCGTTCCATCAGGATAAACTGTTTTAGGAGATGACCATGACTCTCCGGAACTCCCAAATCTCCTGAACTCTTCCTCCTGCCAAGGCTTGGTTCAGCCATATAAAGAGTGCCGCAAAATACCGATGCAGTAGCATATCTCTGCCACTGATCCTGAGGCCGGGTTCGCACGCTCGGAAATGCGCGTCTCATAAGCGGCGAATGCATTTCCGATCGGAATCCGCAGAAAGAATAGACAAGTCTATTCTTTCTGCGGACGTCAGAATCAGGAATTCCGTGGCAGAAACATCTGCAGCGGAAATTCCACCTTGTATTGAAATCAATGGGACTCTGCTGCAGCTGAATGTCCGCACAGATATTCCGCAGTGTGAACATAGTCTTATTGAAAAATCATGTACTTTGTAGCATCCAGTATTGAAAAGCATAGTAAACTACACTTTTTAGTTGAAATAAAGGTGTACACATATATTCCGGCTGACACTTGTCAAATGTCCCCTTTGAGGCTGCCAACTAATGATTCCAACTCCCATCGGAGGTTCTGGTTCCTCCCAGTCTGAGCCTGAAGAGTTACACCTTGTGTTAAAGGGGTATTCCAGGAAAAAAGTTTTTTTTTATATATCAACTGGCTTTGGAGATTTGCTTCAAAACTTGGCGTTTCCTGAGACACGTGTCATCAGAGAGCACTTACACAGAAAATAGCAACCTTAACTTCAGAAGCTCATAAGTACTGAAAGGATTAATATTTTTTTAATAGAAGTCATTTACAAATCTGTTTAACTTTCTGGAGCCAGTTGATATATAAAAAAAAAGTTTTTTACCTGGAAAACCCCTTTAAAGCCCAGTAACCATCTTTGTTCAGCACCTGTGCTGATTTTGGGCCACACTGAAAGCTGGGACTGTCAGAAAGGGAATGAAAGGCCCCAATACCAACCTGCCATTCATTCCATTAAAATATAGACCCAAAAAACAGACTTCCTTAGCAGCTATGTTATGTTAGGAATTTCACACTATCCAGGATTTCCCATATCTCACCCTTCCTTCTCTGGATGAGATAGACGCTTCCTGAAATCTGATAGATCCGTATTTCAGGTACCATGCGAAATCTAAGAATTCCTGACCACCTTTCATTCCACACTTCTGAATTTCTTTGTGTGGAATTTCCGCACGAATTTCGCACCGATTCCACACAAAATCCTCACAAGCCAGAAACCACCCAAGGAGGCGGAAGCAGAATTGGTGCGGAAACCCCGCCCGTGTGAATAGACCCTAAGGCTAGGTTCACATTGCGGAATCTCCGGGCAGAATATTGCCGCCCGGAGATTCCGGGTGCGGCCAACGCCGACTGAATCATTCGGCGCTAGGACCGCGTGGACACTACAGTCTCCAGTAGACTGCAGTGTGTTCCGCAAGTATTTCCGCCTGAAGAATGAGCAACGCCATTCTTCAGGCGGAAATTTTCAAGCACATTTTCCGGTCACAAATTCCGAAGTGTGAATTTGTGCACAGAAACCCATTCACTATACTAGTAAGCGGAATTTCTGCCTGCAATTTCAAAGCGGAATTGCAGGCAGAAATTCCGTAGTGTGAACCAAGCCTAAGGCTAGGTTCACACTGTGGAATTTCTGGGCAGAATTTCTGCCGGAGATCGAGCCGGCGGCACTAGGACCTTGTGGACTACATTATTGTCCCAATAGATGGCAATGCATTTCTGAGCAGATCATTCAGAAATGCATTGGCAGCAATGCAGTCTGCTCGGTCCTAGCGCCGCCGGCTCAATCTCCGGCAGAAATTCTGCCAAGAAATTTTGCAGTGTGAACCCAGCCTAAGGGTCTATTCACACGGCAGAATTTCCACTTACGGAATTCCGCCTCAAACTAAAGCCCATAGACTTCTATGGGATTTCGCACTCCCATTCACGCTTCTGAATTTCTGCTTGCACAATTCTGCAAGCGGAAATTCAGAAGTGTGAAAGGGGTACTCCGGTGGAAAACTTTTTTTTTTTTAAATCAACTGGTGCCAGAAAGTTAAACAAATTTGTAAATTATTTCTATTAAAAAATCTTAATCCTTCCAGTACTTATTAGCTGCTTAATACTACAGTGGAAATTCTTTTCTTTTTGGAACACAGAGCTCTCTGCTGACATCACGAGCACAGTGCTCTCTGATGACATCTCTGTCCATTTTAGGAACTGACCAGAGCAGCATATGTTTGCTATGGGGATTTTCTCCTACTCTGGACAGTTCTTAAAATGGACAGAGATGTCAGCAGAGAGCACTGTGGTCATGATGTCAGAGAGCTCGGTGTTCCAAAAAGAAAATAATTTCCAGTGTAGTATTCAGCAGCTAATAAGTACTGGAAGGATTAAGATTTTTTTACAGAAGTAATTTACAAATCTGTTTAACTTTCTGGCACCAGTTGATTAAAAAAAAAAAGTTTCCACCAGAGTACCCCTTTAAGGCTAGCTTCAGACTGCGGAATCTCCAGACGGAAAATTTCCGCCCGGAGATTCCGGGTGCGGCCAACGCTGACTGAATCGGTCGGCGCTAGGATCACATGGACATTGCAGTCCCCAACAGACTGCAATGCGTTCCGCGAGGATATCCGCCTGAAGAAAGAGCAACGCCATTCTTCAGGCGGATATTTAAAAAGGATTTTCCATTCACAAATTCTGCTTCCAAAATTCCGAAGTGTGAATTTGTGAACGGAAAATCATTCACTACACTATACATCTTAGGAAGCAGAATTTCTGCCTGCAATTTCAAAGCGGAATTGCAGGCAGAAATTCTGTAGACTGAACCTAGCCTAAGGCTAGGTTCAGACTACGGAATTTCCGCCTGAATTTTCGCTTTGAAATTTCAGGCAGAAATTCCGCTTACTATAATGCATAGTGTAGTGAATGGTTTTCCGTTCACAAATTCACACTTCGGAAAGGCGGTGCTCTTTCTTCAGGCGGAATTCCTCGCGGAACGCGTTGCAGTCTATGGGAGACTGCAGTGTCCGTGCGGGCCTAGCGCCGACTTATTCAGTCGGCGCAGGCGGAACTCGGAATCGGAGATTCCGTAGTCTGAACCTAGCCTAAGGGCACATTCACAGTGCAGACATTGGGGGAGATTTATCAAAACCTGTCCAGAGGAAAAGTTGGCCAGTTGCCCATAGCAACCAATCAGATCGTTACTTTCATTTTCAGCAAGGCCTCTGAAAAATGAAAGAAGCGATCTGATTGGTTGCTATGGACAATTGGGCAACTTTTCCTCTGCATGGGTTTTGATAAATCCCCCCCATTGTGTTGGTGGTATTTAGAGATGAGCGAACTTACAGTAAATTCGATTCGTCACGAACTTCTCGGCTCGGCAGTTGATGTCTTTTCCTGCATAAATTAGTTCAGGTTTCAGGTGCTCCGGTGGGCTGGAAAAGGTGGATACAGTCCTAGGAGACTCTTTCCTAGGACTGTATCCACCTTTTCCAGCCCACCGGAGCACCTGAAGGCTAAACTAATTTATGCAGGAAAAGTCATCAACTACTGAGCCGAGAAGTCCGTGACGAATCGAATTTACTGTAAGTTCGCTCATCTCTAGTGGTATTCTCTTCTTTTCTGTTTTTATTTTCGATGGGATTCTACTGCTCTGTGCAGACTGCGGAATCCCCACAGTGGGATTCCGCTGGCAGAATGGGCGTCCACCGAAAGAATGAACATTGGGCAGAATTCCGCCGGACTGCATTGCCGTCTATGAGGCGGTGAACGTCTGCGCAGTCCTGCTACCGATGATTTTGGTTGCGCCTGCTGCAAGTGGACATTGGGCCGGCGGAATTCCGTTGGCTGAATGTTTGCAGTGTATACGGGCCCTAGGTGTAATGGTCAAGTATTCACGTGATTTTGGCGATAATCACAATGGGTCATAGATAAATACAACCAAGAAGCGTCTGTATTGTTTTACCCGTTTGTACTTGTTGACATCCAACGCCATACCGCTATCTAAGAGCCGCAAGGTTCTCAAAATAAATAAAAGCAAATAAACACGAAAAAAATGAATGTAAACATATATTTATTATGGTTATTTTTACCGAATATAGTCATTAGAGATTAGCGAATTTACAGTAAATTCGATTCGTCACGAACTTCTCGGCTCGGCAGTTGATGGCTTTTCCTGCGTAAATTAGTTCAGCCTTCAGGTGCTCCGGTGGGCTGGAAAAGGTGGATACAGTCCTAGGAAAGAGTCTCCTAGGACTGTATCAACCTTTTCCAGCCCACGGGAGCACCTGAAAGCTGAACTAATTTATGCAGGAAAAGTCATCAACTGCCGAGCCGAGAAGTTCGTGACGAATCGAATTTACTGTAAGTTCGCTCATCTCTAATAGTCATCCTTTATTATACAGAACTGTGATATTCAGTTATTCTGGTGCGGATACGTATTTAAAGTTTTGACATATTAAGCCAGTGTTTCCCAACCTTGGTGCCTCCAGCTGTTGCAAAACTACAACTCCCAGCATGCCCGGACAGCCAAAGGCTGTCCGGGCATGCTGGGAGTTGTAGTTTTGCAACAGCTGGAGGCACCCTGGTTGGGAAACACTGTATTAAAGGGGTAGTCCAGTGGAAAACATTTTCTTTTAAATCAACTGGGGCCAAAAAGTTAAACAGATTTGTAAATTACTTCTATAAAAAAAAAAAAAAAATCTTAATCCTTCCAGTACTTATCAGCTGCTGTATACTAGGGATCGACCAATTTTGAATTTTTAGGGCCGATACCCATAATCTGGGACCTTTCAGGCTGATAGCCGATAACTTATAGCGATATTCCGGGGTCTGCGCTACTTCTGGCTCCGGCGGCGTCCTGAGCGGTCACTGTGCGCACTGACGGTGACGTCGCGTTGAGGACGTCACTCGTCATTGCGCTGCGCAGGACATCGCAGGAGCCAGAAGTAGCGCGGACCCCGGGAACAGGTCATTATAAAACCGGGGAAAGGGGGGGGGGGACAATGGGGCAGCGGGGGCGGCGGTCTCTGGCCGGGGAGGCAGGGCGGGGCATTATCGGCATATCGGCAAAGTAATTGCCGATAATGTACAAAATCGTGAATATCGGCCGATAATATCGGCCAAACCGATAATCAGTCGATCCCTACTGTATACTACAGAGGAAGTTCTTTTCTTTTTGAATTTCTTTTATGTCTGACCACAGTTCTCTCTGCAGACAACTCTGTCCATGTCAGGAACTGTCCAGAGTAGGAGCAAATCCCCATAGCAAACATATGCTGCTCTGGACAGTTCCTAACGAGGACAGAGGTGTCAGCAGAGAGCACTGTGGTCAGACAGAAAGAAAATTCAAAAAGAAAAGAACTTCCTCTGTAGTATACAGCAGCTGATAAGTACTGGAAGGATTAAGATTTTTTTTTTTTGTAGAAATAATTTACAAATCAGTTTAACTTTCTGGCAACAGTTGATTTAAAAGAAAATGTTTTCCAGTGGAGTACCCCTTTAAGCATTAAGATCTCAATTTATTAATAGGCTGCGTGACCAATGGGAGAAAAAAAACATGATGTGCCCTTCTGATACTTGTGGTGTTTCCCGTGTCCTCGCAGTGTTTGCTCTGTAAGGAATGCTCCGCTCTGGGGTATCAATAGCTATAGGACAGATAGGATATAAGAAACAAGGGGGCCGGGGGGAAAGGAAGGGCCTTTGAAGTGGCTGAGGGACTCTCTTTGTGAGTACATATAACCCTTTCACACTCAGCCTGGCATATTATACTCCCTAAAATGAGTTCAGTGACCCTAGAAATCGCAATTGATTTGTGTCAGGAGACTCCCCCCCCAGCCCCTCGGTTGCCCCGGATTTCAATGGAAGAAAGCCGTCTCTTTTCACCCGTTTCCAAGGAGACCTCTGGGAGCCGTGCATCTGAGAACAATTTGGCCGAGGTGAAGACTCGTCTGAAAATTGGTGGGAATGGAAGGAAGAAAGGCGGCCTCGTACGTTCCCTCTGGGAAGCATTTATGGAGGTTTCTGGCACGGTGCTGGGAGATCGCTGAGTGCCGATTCCTGTACTTGTGAAATATCAGAATTCTCTGTAGAATTTCTTATATTTTTTTTGCTTTCATTAAGATGAATTACATTTCAGTGGGGAAAAGTAATTTTAGTATATAAAATCTATAAAATGATGATGATAATGATGCAGATCAAGGAAACTTCCGAGACATCTGCATTAGAGGAACATCTGGATTTTAATGTATGTTTCGCATTTATGTCAGCCATATACAGACCGTACGCACGTCGTCTGTCTTTATTAACATCTACCTTAAGGGTCTATTCCCACGGAAAGTATTCTGCGCAGATTTGATGTGCAGGATTTTCTGCTGCAGATTTCAATGAAAACTGAATGACTGAGCACAGCTTGAAATCCTGCGCATCAAAGCTGCGCAGAATACAGTACGTGTGAATAGACCCTAAAGGTATTGTCAGGGTCCGGGTACAAAGAGGATACTGGTGGTGGATCCTCTGTGTCAGTGGGGTGATGACGTGGGCCGTACCAGGGGAACTGAGTCTAAGGGGTTACTGGTATTCACCAGAGCCCGCCGCAAAGCGGGATGGACTTGCTGCGGCAGGTAACCCCGATAGCGACTCAACCCCAACTGACTGCCCTTCCACCCGATAGCGACTCAACCCCAACTGACTGCCCTTTAAATCGCAGAGAGCCGGCGCGCGCGCGCCCTAGGGAGCGGGGCCGCGCGTGCCGGGACTGGACAGACGGAGGACAGGTCCGGTAAGCAGGCTGGGATGTGAACCCCGCATCGCGGGTCGCATCCCTGCTAGAGACACAGCGGGTCCGACCGGGGCGCTGCGAGCAGGTAAACGCTGCGAGCGCTCCGGGGAGGAGCGGGGACCCGGAGCGCTCGGCGTAACAGGTATTGCGGGTGCTGCATGGGAATTGACCTGTAATGTGGGTTTTTAAATCTGCAACATGTCAATTTATGTTGTCGATTAAACGTGGAATTATTACCGATTTTCCCCTTAGACTTCCAGGGGGGAAGAAACCCACCAATAAATCTTTGTATCCTTTAAGGGTAGGTTCATTCGTAACCAATCCCCAGCAGATTTTGATACCATTGACTTCAGTGGATCAGTGGAAAATGTGCAAATCCACCACTTTTGCGGATTTTCTGCGGCTGGCAACGGATTAGTTAGGGATGGACCTACAACTTGTGTGGATTATCTGCTGATACGCAGCAAAACCCTCAGGTGTAGATAAGCATGTAAAATAACAAACAACACTATACTAAACTTTTCAATTCTCTGGCACCGCCATTGTGATGGTTACCTGGTCCCCCACCGATCTCTGTGTACTGGACTACAGTGAGGACCTATTTTGTTGATATGGGACTCATCTCAACTCAGGGCACGTTAAGTTGAAGGACACACTTTGTTGGAGATAAATGGACGCTGCCGGCAATATTCATATACTTCGGTAGTGAAACATGTCAATAGGTGCCCGCTTTCCTCTTGATAAAGCTACTTTGGTAGTGAAACATGTCAAGAGGTGCCCGCTTTCCTCTTGATAAAGCTACTTTGGTAGTGAAACATGTCAAGAGGTGCCCGCTTGCCTCTTGGTAAAGCTACTTCGGTAGTGAAACATGTTGAGGGGGGCCGTGTAAAGTGTAAAAATGTTTTTAAATCAGAAGCCATTGTCCTACATTCTCCAAGTGTAGGGGTGTTTCTGCAGGCACCCTATATTGGAAAACAAATTGAACATGGCACTTGATTTAAAAACACTTTTACACGCCCCCCCTCGACATGTTTCACTACCGAAGTAGCTTTATCAAGAGGCAAGCAGGCACCTCTTGACATGTTTCACTACCGAAGTAGCTTTATCAAGAGGCAAGCGGGCACCTCTTGACATGTTTCCCCGCTTGCCTCTTGATAAAGCTACTTCGGTAGTGAAACATGTCGAGGGGGGGCCGAGTAAAAGTGTTTTTAAATCAGATGCCATTGTCTTACATTCTCCAAGTGTAGGGGTGTTTCTGCAGGCACACTATATTTAAAAACTAATTGAACATACTCTATAGACCGGCTGGTCAGGATTGTCCTTTACATACAGGACTGTATGGCACCTGTATATTTTAAACTAATTTAGTGTGCGAATTAAAATAAAGATTGCACTTTTAATAATCACTTTTATTATTTAGGTGTATGGGAAGAAAAGTTGTTGTTTTTTGGGTTACCTGTTGGTAACCTATAAGAAAATGGTTTAGTAATTTACCCTCCATATATCTGTCTCATTAACGTGTGTGTCTCAAAAAGTTGAGAAGATTCCTGGAGAAACCAACCAGATACCTTTTTTTGGTTTTCTACCCTGAGACAATAATAATGTGGCACTAAAGTGTTACCTCCACTAGCTATACTGTACCATTATATTACTCAGGGCTAGGGTTGGCATATTTACATTTAGAGGAAGATTTATTTTTTGTACACTTTTTACATTTTTATTTTTGCCACACGGTGTACCATTCTGGGGGCAGGACTCCAGCGTTGCACGTCGTGTGACAAGTTGACATGTTTTGTTGCCCTGAGTGTTCTGCCAGAGTCATTAGTGCACAAGAAGGGTTTGTGCCCGTTGGCACGGTCTCTGAATGCTTCTCATTCATCCCTCGGAGGGTATTATACAGCCAGTCCATGAGAAGCAGCAGCTCTTGTATCCTACCAAGCTGAGCCCAACTCTCGCTGCTGAGAACCTGTCTCTAAGAATAGAATTGGTACAATTACATAATTCCCTTTTGTACTGCCCGGTCTTTTACTGGCAGAGGAAGCGCCACGCTCGCTTTGTGCGCTCCATATGGTCACAAAGTCTTTGATCCACATTTAAGTTTCACATCTACAGTACCATTCACATTGCATTTCCCGTAAAGGCATGTCTCAGGTGTCACCTTAGGAGTTAACACCAGTACCTCCTGAAAATGGTCCAGGATTCTGAGATGTGGGCTGTTGTTTTGTAGGTTCTTAAGATTGAAGAGAAATTATGTTTTTTATGAATAATTTTTAACAAGTATTATTTTTTTTTATAGAAAAAAAAGTTGCTTACTGTTTGTTAAAGTGAAACTTCAGGTGAATCTAAAAAAATACTAAAATTTATTTTAATAGGATCATCTAATGTACCAAGATAGTTAAGTGTTTCACTCTGGTCCTTCAAATGAGAATTTAGCACATGCTCTGTACTCAATAGGTCCCTAACACCATGAGAAATAACAAGATGGCTGCTTGTTATTGTACTGTCCAGGAACATTGAAAAAAATGATGGCACCTTCTCTCATATCACTCAGTACTTTGCAGGGCTGAAGCTGCACCTCACAGACCCTGCTCTGCAGCTACTGGCTGAAGCTACACCTCACAGACCCTGCTCTGCAGCTACTGGCTGAAGCTACACCTCACATACCCTGCTCTGCAGCTACTGGCTGAAGCTGCACCTCACAGACCCTACTCTGCAGCTACTGGCTGAAGCTACACCTCACAGAAGTCCTGCTCTGCAGCTACTGGCTGAAGCTGCACCTCACAGACCCTGCTCTGCAGCTACTGGCTGAAGCTGCACCTCACAGACCCTGCTCTGCAGCTACTGGCTGAAGCTGCACCTCACAGACCCTGCTCTGCAGCTACTGGCTGAAGCTACACCTCACAGACCCTGCTCTGCAGCTACTGGCTGAAGCTGCACCTCACAGACCCTGCTCTGCAGCTACTGGCTGAAGCTACACCTCACAGAAGTCCTGCTCTGCAGCTACTGGCTGAAGCTGCACCTCACAGACCCTGCTCTGCAGCTACTGGCTGAAGCTGCACCTCACAGACCCTGCTCTGCAGCTACTGGCTGAAGCTGCACCTCACAGACCCTGCTCTGCAGCTACTGGCTGAAGCTGCACCTCACAGACCCTACTCTACAGCTACTGGCTGAAGCTGCACCTCACAGAAGTCCTGCTCTGCAGCAAATGGCTGAAGCTGCACCTTACAGACTTCCTGCTGTGTAGCTATTGGCTAGAACTGAATCTCGGAGTTTACCGCTCTGCCCTGCCCTTGTATTCACTTTGTATATAATTCTGGTAATGCCAAGAGCATCTGCTCAATTTCAACAGTTTTTTCTTCTTGGATTTGATATAGAAATCAGAAAGAGGGTAATCTAAAAGGAAGAGTAACTACCAATATTATGTGCAGAGTAAATGCAGGGATGAGCCAACAGTGTGTGAGGTGCATCTTCAACCAATAATCCCATAGCAGGAACACTGTTTTAGCCAATAGGTACAGAACATGAAGTCTGTGAGGTACAGTTTCAGCCAATCAGTACAGAGCCGGTCTGGGTGATACAGCTTTATCCAATAGCTATAGAGAAGTAAGCCTGTCAGGTGCAGCTTCAGCCAATAGGTACAGAGCAGGAAGTCTGTCAGGTATAGTTTCTACCAATAATCCCAAAGCAGGAAGTCTGTGAAGGGCAGTTTCAGCCAATAATCCCATAGCCAGATGTCGTTGAGGTGCATTTAAACCAATAATCCCATAGCAGGAAGCCTGTGAGGTGCTGCTTCAGCCAATAGGTACATAGGAAGCCTGTAAGGATTAGCTTCATCCAATAGCTATAGCGCAGGAAGCATGTGAAGTGCAGTTTCAGCCAATAGGTACAGAGGAAGCCTGTAAGATGCAGCTTCAACCAATAGCTAGAGAGCAGGAAGCCTGTGAAGTGCAGTTTCAGCCAATAGGTACAGAGGACGCCTGTAAGGATTAGCTTCAGCCAATAGCTAAAGAGCAGGAAGCCTGTGAAGTGCAGTTTCAGATAATAGGTACCCAGGAAGCCTGTAAGGTGTAGCTTCAGCCAATAGCTATAGGGCAGGAAGCCTTTGGAGGGCAGTTTCAGCCAATAAGTACAGAGGAAGCCTGTGAGGTGCAGCTTCAACCAATAGCTTCAGAGGAATGAGGGATATTAGAGAAGTTTGCTTGGATTTAGCAACTTCTCGCCAAACATCTCACCATATTTAATGTCATGGACCCGGTAGAGTGTACACACAGTAGGGGCCACTTGTATTCTGCCAGTGACTGTAATTATTCTTTCAGACATTAATAGAAGTCTAATTTTGTATCTACCTCCTAGGGATGTCTCATCATGGAGGATATTCCCACAATGCACTGCTGCACGCTCTGAGATCTTGTAATATTCGGCATATTGATACAGCTAAACGATACGGAAATGAAGAATTGATTGGTAAAGCCATATCTGAAAGTGGTGTGAAGAGAGAAGATCTGTGGATCACCACTAAGCTGTGGCCTGGGGACTACGGATACGAAAACGCAACACAGGCATGTCTAGATTCCTGCAAGAGACTCGGAGTAGACTATCTAGGTATGAATATCCTGTTACTATAGATTTTGTATAGTCAATCATTTATACAGACTGTGTGTATGGACCACTTTACAACACTTGGTAGCCATGCAGAATCGGGGTTGGCATAAAAAAACTAGTTGCATTTAGTCATTTTAATGGGTTGTGTTCTAGCTTAAAGTTGTTTAATGACTTATTAAAAAAAAAGTGCCCACCACTTGGGGTTCTGACAGAATAAAAGAAAAAGTTGTACTCTCTGGTTCAAACCTCATTGCGTCCAGTGCCACCACTCTGGTCCTTTCCGCAGGGTTTGTTTACCTGGCTGCAACAATGATAACCCCGTATGTCCACGTCACAGCTGAGTGGCCTTGGTGGTCACATGGTGTAGACTTAAAAGGGTACTCCACCCCTAGAAATCTTATCCTTTGGATAGGGGATAAGATGTCTGATCGCGGGGGTCCTGCCACTGGGGACCCCTGCGATCTCCCTGCTGCACCGGCATTTGTTTAGAGTGACGGGTGGAGCGCCGGCCATCACGCCCCCTCCCATAGACTTGCGTTGTGGCTCGTGGCTCGAGCCTTCGCCCCCCATGGCCAGTCGTCCGGCACGGAGCAAAGTTCACTCCGTGCACCGGATGTCTGGGGTGCTGCAGCCGAGATCCTTTGGATAGGGGATAAGATGTCTAGGGGTTGGGTACCCCTTTAAGGCAAGTGTTTGGCTGCAGTGTTGACAAAGGTATACAGGTTTATGCACCCTAAATTTGTATTTGCGTTTGTGGCTACTGTCTGGCATTGAGTGTTGCGGCTAATCTCACTTGTAACCTTTATACCCAAGTCCTTTTTATTTTCTAGAATCTCCACTTGTTATTCCATTTATTGTATGTTTATCTATACCATCTAAGTGCATTACCTTACATTTATCAACATTAAACAATCACTTTTTCTGCTGTCCCATTTACACAACCAATTTTCTGCAGTGAATTTCCACAAAACGGCTGCTGCTGCATACAGAATTTCCGAGCTGAATTTTTTAGCTGGAACATTAACTAGGAAAGGGCCCTTAGGGTATGTTTACACTACGGAAATCAGTGAGAAAAATGTCCTCCCTTAATTCCTCTATGGATCAGTGGCCTGTCTGTTCCATGGTAAATGAAGCAGAAATAAGGCAGAAATAAGTGCCAAAATTTAAAGTCTCATTGACCTATCAGATTTTACTGACTGCTTTTGGCAAAAGATTGAACATGTTAAATCTTTTGCCCTAATTTGAATCCCTGTTGGAAGTTCCGTTACTGAACTTCCGCTGTGTGAACACAGCAGATGAAACCCTGTTGACCTTAATGGGAGTGTGCTGCAAGGTGGAATCGGCAAGAAATTTCATTCTTAAAGTTCTGTAGTGTGAATGAACCCTAAGGAGTCACACTTTGTCTTACAGAGAAGCAAACTCCAATGGGTGGCATTAGAGAGTCACCTTTCTTATTTCTGGATGAGACCTACTTTGCATGTTCTTTTTCCCCCGGTAGCATTGAATGGTCTATAAGACTCCTGATGTCATCTTGGCAGTCTTCTCACATAACCTCCTCAAATATGTGACTATCCCTGTTACATAGGGTAGGGAACAATGCAGCTTTGCGCTCACTCTACCCACTGTCCCTACCAACATGGATGATCTGCTCTGAGTGGTGACCCCCAACTAGGCGACGGTCTCTATACTTACTAAGTGCTCAGGGCTTACACTATATATCGAGAAGTCAGAAAGACCAGGTCAAAACCTGTCAGTGACAACATCAGCAACAAAACAGAGTAGAGAGGAAACAGGCCAGAGAGGACCAGGAGGACAAATACAAAACTAAATCAGAACCGAGGTCAGATTCCAAACCAGAAGGGCATATCGGAACCAAATCAGCAGACAAAAGACGGGGTCAAAGGTCACAACAAACAGTCAAGTCCACAACAAGCACAGTAATGCTGAAGATAAAATCCAATCACATTGACCACTATGTTATAAGACTGCCTGAACACATGGTATGCTGGTGCTGCACCTGATTGGCCTTGCACCCCACTCACTGATTGGGAGGTGTACCCCGCCTCCTCTGCCAAGTGACGCTCCCGGCAGTGCCGCAGAGAGGCATAACCCATCGTGTGAGAGAGGACATGTAGGTAGTTAAAGGGGTAGTCCACAAACTGTTCCGAACGCTAGAGCCGGCGCCGGGAGCTCGTGATGTCATAGCCCTGCCCCCTCATGACGTCAAACCCCACCCCTCAATGCAAGTCTATGGGAGGAGGCGTGACGCCCCCTCCCATAGACTTGCATTGAGGGGGCGGGGCGTGACATCATGAGGGGGCTATGACGTCACAAACTCCCGGCGCCGGCTCCAGCCTTCGGAACAGTTTGTTCCAAACGCTGAGCAGCAGAGTACCCCTTTAACTACCCCTTTCATCTGAGCCAGACTTGCAAAGATCTTCCTATTTGCTGCAGAGAAAAAAAAAAATTCCATTTTCAGTCCCACAAATTTTTGCATCAGCTCTGCCGCATTTACTCCCCAGGCGTTTCAGTCAACTGAAGCGTTCGGTTTAAAATTTGTCTATTGCACCTGCGACTATGAACTGTTCTAGGATTATCCAGAGGGGAAAAAAAACTCTAAACGTTTACTTGAAAACAGGAATCTTACAAAAAAGCCCAAATAATTACAGTGTAGGCCTCCTAAAATAGCCCGGACATTATGTAATTATATGTGGATCTTTCATCTCGCTCTCCGGGGAGGAAGTCGGTGTATTCCACCAACATGGACTCAACGGGCCAAAGTAGTTAAATCTGGGGAGCGGTAGACGGCAAACGTCTCTCTAAATAAAAATAGACCTTCTCTAAATCTTTAAACAATTTATGTTTCTGGAAATGTGGAAAAGTCAAAATCTACTGCATCCCGGTGGGGATAAGGTATTGAGTCCTGACAGGCTGGATTAATTTGTTAAAAAGCATATCCACCTAAATAGTAATAGAAAGATCTAGTTAAGCTGTGTTCACACTATTGCCGGAGGCTTCTATGACTGTCTATGTCACAGGTCCCATCCAGTATACCAGACAGAATAGCGCAGCATGCATAGCAGAACAACGGAAGGAACAACAGTAGCGTAAAATTAGATTTAGTATTAAAGGGGTACTCTGGTGGAAAACATATTTTTTTTTAGGTCTTTATAAGTCAACTGGTGCCAGAAAGTTAAACACATTTGTAAATTACTTCTGTTAAAAAATCTTTACCCTTCCAGTACTTTTTAGCAGCTGTATGCTACCGAGGAAATTCTGATCTTTTTGAATTTCTTTTTTGTCTTGTCCACATTGCTCTCTGCTGATACCTCTGTCCATGTCAGGAACTGTCCAGAGCAGTATAGGTTTGCTATGGGGATTTTCTCCTGCTCTGGACAGTTCCTGATATGGGCATCAGGTGTCAGCAGAGAGCACTGTGGACAAGACAAAAAAGAAATTAAAAAAGAACAGAATTTTTTCTGTAGCATACAGCTGCTAAAAAGTACAGGAAGGGTAAAGATTTTTTTAATAGAAGTCATTTACAAATCTGTTTAACTTTCTGGCTCCAGTTCATAAAAAGAAAAAAAAATAGTTTTCCACCGGAGTACCCCTTTTAATCCACTTCTTTTCTATTCATATCAGTCTTGGTTCAGCTGGTTTTGCGCTGACTAGACTGGGGTGCAAAGTCGACAAAAATTCCCTGGTTTGCACCTGTACCCCCCAAATATATGATCAAGAACAGAACCAAGTAGTGTGGACTTCACTGCAGGATGATTCCTAGGTCTTAGTCTCCAGAATAGTCACCCTTTGGGTCTATTCACATGGCAGAATTTCCGCTTGCGGAATTACGCCTCAAATTAAAGCCCATAGACTTTTATAGTATTCCATACTCCCATTCACACTTCTTAATTTCCGCATTGCAGGAATTCAGAAGTGTGAATGGGAGTACGAAATCCCATGGAAGTCTATGGGCTTTAATTTGAGGCGGAATTCTGCAAGTGGAAATTCTGCCGTGTGAATAGACCCTTTGGCAGAGAGACCCAGTAGCAGTGACAGAAGAGGAACCAGACCAGGAGCTGATTCCAGGGACTTGGAAAGTAGGGGCTTAGTCCAGACTCATCCCAGGGAAGTGGTCAGGAACTGGAAGGGGGTCACAGCACGCGTATGTGCTTTTACACCACAGGAATATGATCAGGAGCAGAACGAAGGCTTGTCGCCTGGAGAGAGCAATTTAGGAATCCAAGAGACAAGGGAAGAGCGCCTTTAGGAACAGCCAGAAAAGTCATGATCAGGTGTGGTGCTACAAGGACCGTTTGGGAAATACAGTGGGCAGAGCTGGAACATGGAACCACGAACAAGACCAGAAAAAGTCCAGGAAACAAGGAACCCATTAGAATTCGAGGAACAGCTGCTAGACCCCTCCAGATCAGGAATTGCTATGGACTGACACTTTGGCAGTGAGTAGCAGACCTGGCTGGGTTTAAAGGGGTTATCCAGAAAAAACTTTATATATATATATATATATATATATATATCAACTGGCTCCAGAAAGTTAATTAGATTTGTAAATTACTTCTATTAAAAAAATATTAATCCTTTCAGTACTTATGAGCTTCTGAAGTTAAGGTTGTTCTTTTCTGTCTAAGTGCTCTCTGATGACACGTGTCTCGGAAACCACCCAGTTTAGAAGCAAATCCCCATAGCAAACCTCTTCTAAACTGGGCGGTTCCCGAGACACGTGTCATCAGAGAGCACTTAGACAGAAAAGAACAACCTTAAAAATAACTTCAGAAGCTCATAAGTACTGAAAGGATTAAGATTTTTTAATGGAAGTAACTTACAAATCTGTATAACTTTCTGGAGCCAGTTGAGATAGAGATATATATATATATATATATATATATATATATATATATATATATATATAAAAAAAAAAATAGTCCTTGAAGAAAGGGAAGTGGGGCCGCTGTGCTGGGGGAGAGAATCCTGGAAGAGGTGGCAGAGTATTTAAACTAGGTAAGTGGGGGGAGGATAATAAAGTAAAGCAAGCAGATAGTGGGACAGACAGGTAAGAGAGGGGTCAGGACATAATGATGGGTGGAGAGGAGACCTGTGGGGGGAGGTTAAAGGGGTACTCCGCTGGCCAGCATTCGGAAGGAAATGTTACCAACGCTGTTTTTGCGGTGCAGGGGTTGGCCACGCCCCTTGTGATGTCCTGGTCACGCCCCCTCAATGCAAGTCAATGGGAGGGGGCGTGACGGCAGTCACGCCCCCTCCCATAGACTTGCATTGAGGGGGCATGGCCATGACATCACAATGGGCGTGGCCGACCCCCGCAGCATGAAAACAGCATTCGGAACATTCACTTCCGAACGCTGGCCAGTGGAGTACCCCTTTAAGAGCAGTGGATAAGGAAATCCATGTGTTACAAACCAGCAGTGAAAATAAATGTAGCCCATATAAATGTACCCCCCAATAACTAAAAAAAATCCCATTAGCCCCAATAACTAAAAAAATCCCACTAGCCCCAATAACTCAAAAAATCCCATTAGTGAGATTGTATGTGTAAAACTTGATGGAAATGTAAAGTGTATGTTCACAAATGCCAGAAGCCTAGCAAATAAAATGGGGGAGCTTGAGGCCTTGATATTGGAGGAACATATTGATATAGTTGGGGTCACTGAGAGATGGCTGACTCCTCACATGACTGGGCTGTCACGCCCCTCCCATAGACTTGCATTGAGGGGGCGGGTTGTGATGTCTTGAGGGGGCGGGGCAATGATGCCACGAGCTCCCGGCTCCAGCGTTCAGAACAGTTTGTTCCAAACACTGAGCTGCGGAGTACCCCTTTAACTATCCAGATATAGATTGGGGTCGGGTGTTGGCTAAAACTACAAAGGGGAAACAATTTCCTAAATCGAGGATAATCGAGGATAATTTTATGGGCCAGTTTGTGGAGGACCCAACAAGAAGTGATGCCTTGTAGGATCTGATCATTTCCAACAACGCAGAGCTGGTTGGTAATGTAACTGTGCGGGAAAACCTTGGTAATAGCGACCACAATATAGTTACTTTTGACTTAAATGGGCACTCTCATTAAATCAAATTTTTGCTATTGCACTCCTTATGGTAAATAAAAAATATTTCTAATATACTTTGTTTAAAAAAAAATAAAAAGTTTTCTATGTTTTATTTGTGCTTAAAAAAGCTCAAGAGCACATTTTCCCCCATCTTATACACAGACTTTGGACCGAAGTGCAGCCTGGAGTGCTGAGAGGGGGGGGGGGGGTTGTCCAACCAACAGCATATGGCAGTTAAGTGTAAGAGGAGCTATGATTGGATGAGGCTGGACACCCCCTCCCCTCAGCACTCCAGGCTGCACTTCCTGTGTTTGGGCTTCAGTCCAAAGTCTGTGTATAAGATGGGGGAAAATGTGCTCTTGAGCTTTTTTTAAGCACAAATAAAACATAGAAAACTTCATTATTTTTTATTTTTTTTTAAATAAAGTATATTGGAAATATTTTTTATTTACCATTTTATTTTTTATTTACTATTTTAATGAGAGTTACCCTTTAAAGTGTAGAAAACAAAAGGCAGGTTGGGAGGGCAAAAACCTATAATTTTAAAAAGGCAAATTTCTCTGCGCTGAGAGCTGCACGACAGGACATAGACTGGGGGGAGGTCTTCTCAAATACTGATACAGACGGTAAATGGGAAATTTTCAAATCAACACTGAATAACTATACAGCTAAATTTATTTCTAAGGGGAACAAGTATAAACGATTAAAACTAAAACCTACATGGCTGACTATTGATGTTAAAAGATTAAAACTAAAACCTACATGGCTGACTATTGATGTTAAAAGAGCAATAAACAACAAAAAAACAGCTTTCAAAAAATACAAATCTGAGGGGTCAGTTATTGCATTTAAACATTACAAAGAGCTTAATAAAAATTTGTAAAAATGTTATAAAAATAGCAAAGATTCAAAATGAGACAGGTGGCCAAAGAAAGCAAAATAAATCCTAAGTATTTTTTTAGATATATAAATGCAGAAAAACTTTTGGGTGAAAAAATGCTGTCCCTGCAGCTATTGTCTGTGTGTCTCTATGAGGAGTCCAAAAACAGGAAGTGAGGGCGGGACAGGCAGGGATCTGTGCAGACTTCTGGCTTGTCAATTATCCTGATATAGGAGCATGTTATAGAGCAGGGCTCTCAAACTCAAATTATCCGGGGGCCACTGGAGGTAGCATCTGGGTGAGGCTGGGCCGCATGCGCCCATTACATATAATGCCCTCATCATATGCCCCTCATCATCCACCAGCAACACCCTCCACCAGCAGTAGCACCCCCATCATCCACCAGAAACCCCCCCATTCCCCCTACCCCGTGTGGTAATAGCATGAGCTGACGGATGATTGGGGTGCTACTTCTGGGGGTTCCCCACATTAGGTAGGCAGCAGGTTCCCCACATTAGGTAGTAGCAGGTTCCCCACATTAGGTAGGCAGCAGGTTCCCCGCATTAGGTAGGCAGCAGGTTCCCCACATTAGGTAGTAGCAGGTTCCCCACATTAGGTAGCAGCAGGTTCCCCACATTAGGTAGCAGCAGGTTCCCCACATTAGGTAGGCAACAGGTTCCCCACATTAGGTAGGCAGCAGGTTCCCCACATTAGGTGGGCAGCAAGTTCCCCACATTAGGTAGGCAGCAGGTTCCCCACATTAGGTAGTAGCAGTTTCCCCACATTAGGTAGTAGCAGGTTCCCCACATTAGGTAGTAGCAGGTTCCCCACATTAGGTAGAAGCAGGTTCCCCACATTAGGTAGAAGCAGGTTCCCCACATTAGGTAGAAGCAGGCTCCCCACATTAGGTAGTAGCAGATTCCCCACATTAGGTAGTAGCAGGTTTCCCACATTAGGTAGGCAGCAGGTTTCCCACATTAGGTAGTAGCAGTTTCCCCACATTAGGTAGTAGCAGGTTCCCCACATTAGGTAGTAGCAGGTTCCCCACATTAGGTAGAAGCAGGTTCCCCACATTAGGTAGAAGCAGGCTCCCCACATTAGGTAGTAGCAGATTCCCCACATTAGGTAGTAGCAGGTTTCCCACATTAGGTAGCATTTTCGATTTCCCCCCCCCCCCCCCCCCCCCCCCGACTCACTCACACACACACACACACACACACACACAGACACCCACACATGCACAGACAGACACACACATGCACACACACATAGACAGACACACACACATGCACACACACATAGACAAACAGACACACATGCACACACACATAGACAGACAGACATACACACATGCACACACACATAGACAGACAGACAGACACACACACATGCACACACAAACCGACACACACACATGCACACACACATAGACAGACACCCACACATGCACACACACATAGACAGACAGACACACACAAGCAGACAGACAGACACCCACACATGCACACACACATAGACAGACATACACACACACACACATGCACACACGCAGACAGACACACACACACACACACACATAGACAACCTTACCTGTCCTGCACTGCGCTTCTCCTCTCTGGAGTAGTGAATAAAACTGTCTCTTGAAGTGTTCTGTGTCCCGAATAGTTCTGAGTCACTGTGCTGAGACACTGTGATTGGTTGATGGGGGGGCGTGTGCAGTCTCTGCTCCACTCAGGACACAGAACTGCTTCAAGTCACAGTTTTCTTCACTACATACCTGGCGCGGGTCACAAACTTGTTCCGCGGGCCGCAAATGGCCTGCGGGCCGGGAGTTTGAGACCCCTGTTATAGAGCCTCAGTGCACACTGTCCTGCTTTTTCTTAGTGCACAGATCCCTGCTTGTCCTCCCTCACTTCCTGTATTTGGACTCCTCATAGAGACATACAGGCAATAGCTGCAGGGACAAAAATATACACATTTTTAAACCGATGTAAAATACAAATATACTTATAAAGGTATTATCTACATTATGTAAAAAAAATTTGTTGACGACAGGTACACTTTAAGGTCTTTGGGTTTGGAAACTTTAGTTTGTAACTGGATTGAAAACTGTCTTAAGGATCGTACCCAGAGAGTGGTGGTCAATGATTTGTACTCTGATTGGTCCCTGATTATTAGTGGTGTCTGGGCATCCACTTGGCAAATGAAGTTCAATGTGGATAAATGTAAAGTTATGCATCTGGGTACTAATAACCTGCAGAATCGTATGTCTTGGGGGGGATTAAACTGGGAAAGTCATTGGCAGAGAAGGATCTGGGTGACTTGTAGATCACAGACTACAGAATAGCATGCAATGTCAGGCTGCTGCTTCCAAAGCCGGCAGGATATTGTCATGTATCAAAAGAGGCATGGACTCAAGGGACAGGGACATAATACTCCCCCTTTATAAAGCATTGGTACGGCCTCACCTGGAATATGCTGTTCAGTTTTTGTCTCCAGTCCATAAAAGGGACACTGCGGAGTTGGAAAGGGTACAGAGACGTGATACTAAACTAATATGGGGCATGGAACATCTTAGCTATGAGGAGCGATTAAAGGAGTTACAATTGTTTAGTCTTGAGAAGAGACGTTTAAGGGGGGATATGATCAATGTATATAAGTATATTAATGGCCCATACAAAAAATATGGAGAAAAACTGTTCCAGGTTAAACCCCCACAAAGGACAAGAGGGCACTCCCTCCGTCTTTTTTTTTATTTTATTTTTTTACATTTTTTATTGTTATTACACGAATTTACAGATTTTCATAAAAATAAAAACATTCATCCATATTTTCAAATGGTTTCAATTCCTACCAAATATTAGCTGGCTTTGTTAACAAAAGAAACAGACAAAAAAAGAAAGCAAAAATAAGAATAACAAATACAGAAAATTGAGCACTCTCTGAATTACCCAAGAGCTGTACACAGGGGGGGAGGGGGGGGGGGGGGGGAAGAAAATGGGGGGAAATGGGGGGATCCCTTCATCTCTCTCCATCTCCACGGTCCCCCTCACCCTCTATTTATCCATTTATTCCAAATTAGTCTATATTTGTCTATTAGTCCCCTTTTTGTGTATATCGCTTTCTCCAAGCCACTATCTGCTCCATTTTCCTAATAAAATGTTTCTTTGTCGGAGGACTTGGATCTTTCCAGAATTGCGCTATTAATTTTCTGGCATTTTATAGCAATCTGCCAAAGGCAGTTTTAGTATAGGCTGATATTGTTAGGCCATCCAGGCAGCCCAGCATACAAGTTTTTAGTTCCATAGGTATGACAATATCCCAAACCTCTAAAATAAGCTCTGTTATTGATTTCCAATATCTCTGAGTATATACGCGCTCACAGAACATATGTATAATTTCTGCATTCTCTTGTAGACACTGCGGGCATTTTGCATCCTTTCGATACCCAATCCTATAAAGAAGGGCGGGGGTTGTAAACGACCTATACAAGAATATAATTGAGTTAATATTGCCCCTTCAGCAAGTGCCTGATTCGGTATATTATCCGTCTGGAGATGAAAAGGTTTGGTCTCAAGGGGCGACACGCCTTCTTTACCATAAGAACTGTGAACTTATGGAACAGTCTACCTCAGGAACTGGTCACATCAGGAACAGTTGAAAGCTTTAAAAAATGGCTAGATAAATTCTTGGAACGAAATAACATTAATGTTAAAATCCCATCCCTCCCCCTTCATCCCACCACACCCCTTCCCTTCAATTCCTTGGTTGAACTTGATGGACGTATGTATTTTTTCAACCATACTATGTAACTATGTAAGAGTAGGATGCAGACACCTGATCCACAAAATACAGGGGGTGTGTTGAATAGCAAGCGTTCTCACATCCAGGAAGCAGTATCCATATCTTTGTTGCATTATCACACCATTCTGAGGCAACAAAGACAGAACAACATGAGACAACCAGGAACAAATGCCGGCTTAAAGGACATCTGCAGCGTTACCAACACTTATTCCCTATCCTCAAGATAGGGGATAAGTGTTTGTTCGCGGGGGGTCCGAACGCTGGGGCCCCCGACGATCTCCTGTACGGGGCCGCGGCTCTCCCGTGCAGGGGGCGTGCCAACCGCAGCATGACGTTGCGGCCAGCACGCCTCCTCCATACATCTCTATGGCAGAGGCGGGGAGGCAGCGTTCGTGCCTCCCTGCATCCCCCATAGAACTGTATGGGGACGGGGAGGAGACGGGGCATCACCGCGACCTCTAGGTCGACGCTACACGCCTTAGCGCTCACCATGAGCGCTTATGGCGATGCCCCGTTAGGGAGATCCGGGGGGGGGGGGTCCCAGCCATTGGACCCCCCGCGATCAAACACTTATATAAGTGTAATGCCGCTGCAGTTGTCCTTTAATGAGGTACTCCGGTCGGAAACAATTTTTTTTAAATCAACTGGTGCCAGAAAGTTAAACAGATTTGTAAGTGACTTCTATTTAAAAATCTTTATTCTTTCAGTACTTATCAGCTGCTGTTTGCTCCAGAGGAAGTTGTGTAGATCTTTCCAATCTGACCACATTGCTCTCTGCTGACACCTCTGTCCATGTCAGGAACTGTCCAGAGCAAGAGAGGTTTGTTATAGGGATTTGCTCCTGCTCTGGACAGTTCCTGACATGGACAGAGTTGTCAGCAGAGAGCACTGTGGTCAGACTGGAAAGAACTACACAACTTCCTCTGGAGCATACAGCAGCTGATAAGTACTGGAAGGATTAATATTTTTAAATAGAAGTAATTTACAAATCTGTTTATCTTTCTGGCACCAGTTGATTTTAAAGAAATTGTTTTCCACCAGAGTACCCCTTTAAACAGACCACTAGGATCAAAGGCTGTGATCATCAACCAGCGCCTATTGCATAGAAACGTGGTGCAGGCACTGAATATGCAGGAGGATGGAGCTGGAACAGCTTGTTGTGAGGATTTTATATCCGTTCTGTGACTTTACTTCTTCATTTTAAGCAGATCTGTTACATTTACCACACTCCATATATATTAGGAGCCTGTGTAAGTGCAAGATGAGACAAAATATTCAGTATTATCATTTTGCACTTCATGAGGTCCAGAATAAATTGGCCATCAGTAGTTCTGCATTCTTTTTGCTGAATTTTATGGGTTTGCCACAATAAGGGTAGATGCTTTTACTGGATCTCTGGAATCTCCTTTCCTCCTGGTACTTTCCTCGTGTTCTCTTAGGTTAGGTTCACAATACAGAAAATTCCGAGGGTAATTCCGAGAGTAATCCCATGGCTGACACAGTGCACACTGTGGAATTCCAGCAGCGGATGTTTTGCTACTGAACTTCTTCTGGCGAAAGAATGCTCTTGCTCGTTCTCTAGGTGGAAACCACCTGGAATACATTGCCGTCTATGGGAATGGCAATGTATGCTTGGTCCCTGACCTACTGATTTGGAATCTCCGTCTGGATTTTCTTCGGTCGGAAATTCTATAATGTGACCCTAGCCTAACACTTCCTTGAAAAACAGCTCAAAAGTGTGTTGAGCTGGTCACCACACCTGCAAAGAAGACTATACCGCGCATGCTCACCGTGCAACGTCACATGCTTGTTAGTCTAATGCTGCATTGCTACAGTGCCTGGAATTTATCATTTAGTCTAAGAATCGGTATAATAAAAGGACATAACCATTGAAAGCTATCCCCAAACAGTGGTAAGATTTGGGTAGAAACAAAGCTCCCCCGCACCCAGCAGTTGCTCCACCCATTGAAGCAGACAGGCTCCCTTTGTACACCTGACTAGTGATGTAATGTCTCAGGCTGCACTGCAACCTGGGAAAACCTGAGACGACACTCATTTTGTATGCTGTTAAAAATGAACATCAGGGGAAAGATTGCATAAGAATAATGAGACCAGCCATCACACACAGGTACAGACACTATATTATGAACTGCACTAACTTTACGTTATGTTAGCATCCATGAGCGGGTACTATGTAACTACTTTACGGTAAAATCTTGATAGTGAGTCTGATCCACCTTTCCCCTGCACTAGCTTTTACTATTATGTTTGTCCAGTGACCGGCAGTAACCTCTCTGTGCCACCGTACACACCGTACACGTCACCTATATGATCTTGATATTTTAAAGGGGTATTCCGGGCAAAAACATTTTATTCCCTATCCAAAGGATAGGGGAAAAGATGTCTGATCGCGGGGGGCCCGCTGCTGAGACCCCCCCGCGATCTCCCTGCAGCAGCCGCATGCTATGGTCTGGGGACGGGACTGGGGACGTGACATCATGCCACGCCCCCTCCATTCATGTCTATGGGAGGGGGCGTGACGCCCCCTCCCATAGACATGAATGGAGGGGGTGTGGCGTCACGTCCCCGGAGGCTTCCGAAACTGGAGATGCAGCACCCACATAGAAGGTCTCAGCAGCGGGCCCCCCGCGATCAGACATCTTATCCTCTATCCTTTGGATAGGGGATAAGATGTTTTTGCCCAGAAAACCCCTTTAATGTATATACCAGGCACAAAAGAGGACATTGGGGATGGCACCACTGCAAATACACGTACAACTGACCTAGATGATGTCAACCAAATAATAGTGGTAAGGTAAAAAAACAGTACAGGATATAATATAAATTTAAGAACAAAATAACGGTAAGAAAGTAGAAAAAAGGAATTGGCACTCACCTATTAAAATTTAGTCCATCTTTATTTCCAACGCAAAAAACAGCTGGCCGCCCGTAGGGACAAAGTGAAAGCGTTTCAGTCGGAGCTCAGCCTTGCCTATTTTTTCTACTTTCTTACCATAATAATGAATAAACTTCTACATGTATAATTTTTGCATCATGTCAGGCTGCAACGTACGTCAGATTTTAGAGTGTTCGAAGGCAAAGACAAAGAGCGGAAATTGAAATCGTTGTAAATAGATCTTAATGAAGTCTCTATTGTTTATCGGCTTCTTCAGAACTAGACAGGTTACAGTCCCGCTTTATTTTTCTTTAACACGAGATTGTTTTTCTTGTAACTTCATTGAACTGGTCATAAGAAGGAAAGGATGTCTCCAATTATTCTTCATGCGAGGCTTTGTAGTAGGGAGATGGAATGTCAGATAAATAAACTTTCAGAGAGCATCCCCTTACAAAGTACACAAGAGTAAAGACTCTGGCAGCCTAAAAAAGAGAAAGCGGACCTAAGATTTGGTCACATTGACCCTGGTATTTCATCCATTAAAGGGGTATTCCAAGATTTTTATTTTTTATTTGACTGTGCTACAGGGGCTGCCTCGATGTTTATTTTTAACAGCATACAAAATCAGTGTTGTCTCAGGTTTTCCCAGGTTGCAGTGCGGCCCGAGACATTACATCACTAGCCAGGTGATGAAAGGAAGCATGTCTGTGTGTCTTCAATGGGTGGAGCGACTGCTGGATGGGTGGGAAGATCATTCTCCGCAGGGTTACAGGGAATTGTCCCAGGTGTGCTTCAATGGGTGGGGTAGCTGATGTGTGGGAGGGAGAAAAGTGACTTCACACTTACAAACAAGGGATCCTGGGACTTGTAGTTGGAGGGAGGTAACGCCGGCAGGAAATAGCAATTTCACAAAAAGAAAGCCACAGTGTTATGGTGGACTCACAACACAGCCATTTAGATTGAAGAAAAGCACAGATCCTTCCTAAACATGTCCATTACTGTCTGGCAGGTAATTATTAAAAACACCTTATGGTGGAGAACCCCTTTAAAGGGATTGTCTGCTGAGTATATGAAAATTATGTACAGGGCTATGTTCTCCAAATAGAGAGGGCTCCCGTAGGTTTGTTGAAGGCTAGAGATGCATCAAGGACAGATAACAGGACACTTACTGAAATCAATTGACTTACTGGTTGACTATTGAGTGTTTGAAATGGTGCGCTGATCGATCAAGTTAGGAAGATATCATACTAGAATTTATGGAGTGAAGGAGGGAATAAAATTGAAAGCGCACTCACCGATACTTTAGAAGGTTAAAAGATAATTTTTTATTCAGTACATTAAAAGCTTCTGCTGGGTGGATAGATACAAAGAGGGGAGCTATTCAAGTGACAACTTTTTAGCACAGGGGTCCTCAAACTACGGCCCGCGGGCCACATGCGGCCCGCGGAGCGCATTTACCTGGCCCGACGGGTGTTTTTGCCTTAGGACATCCCTGTGTTCCAAAAGATTCTTTCGGAACACAAGGATGCCTCTGAAGTCCCTGCGGCCCGCGTTTACTTTAAAAACGCGGGGACCGCCGGGAACAGGTGCACGCAGCGACGTCACTGACGTCCCATGCGTGCGCCCATGGCAACCGAGCGTGGAGCAGAAGAGAAGAAGCAAGGACGCGCACGCTGGTAGTAGGTAAGTGTTTACCAGCGGCGCGTCCCTTCAGTGTTCTGACCACCGATCCTCCGGTCCTGCTATGGCCGGAGCGGTGGTAGGAACACTGAAATGGGGCAGTACACAGGCATACAGCCTCCAGCCATACTTTATGGTTGGAGGCTGTATGCCTGTGGGGGAACATACTGCCAACATAGTTTGGGGGACTATACTGCCAGCCTAATGTGGGGGTCTATACTGTACCTAATGTGGGGGTCTATACTGCACCTAATGTGGGGAACTATACTGCACCTAATGTGGGGAACTATACTGCACCTAATGTGGGGAACTATACTGCCAACCTAATGTGGGGGACTATATTGCACCTAATGTGGGGGACTATACTGCACCTAATGTGGGGGGACTATACTGCACCTAATGTGGGGGAACTATACTGCATCTAATGTGGGGGAACTATACTGCACCTAATGTGGTGGAGCTATACTGCACCTAATGTGGGGGAACTATACTGCCAGCCTAATGTGGGGGACTATATTGCACCTAATGTCGGGGGACTATACTGCCAGCCTAATGTGGGGGACTATATTGCCAGCTTAATGTGGGGGACTATATTGCACCTAATGTGGGGGAACATACTGCCAATGTAATGTGGGGGACTATATTGCACCTAATGTGGGGGAACATACTGCCAGCCTAATGTGGGGGACTATACTGCCAGCCTAATGTGGGGGACTATATTGCACCTAATGTGGGGGAACATACTGCCAGCCTAATGTGGGGTACTATATTGCACCTAATGTGGGGGACTATACTGCCAGCCTAATGTGGGGGACTATATTGTATCTAATGTGGGGGAACTATACTGCCAGCCTAATGTGGGGGACTATATTGCACCTAATGTGGGGGACTATATTGCACCTAATGTGGGGGAACATACTGCCAACGTAATGTGGGGGACTATATTGCACCTAATGTGGGGGAACATACTGCAAGCCTAATGTGGGGGACTATATTGCACCTAATGTGGGGGAACATACTGCAAGCCTAATGTGGGGGGACTATACTGCCAGCCTAATGTGGGGGACTATATTGCACCTAATGTGGGGGACTATACTGCCAGCCTAATGTGGGGGACTATATTGCACCTAATGTGGGGGGACATACTGCCAACGTAATGTGGGGGACTATATTGCACCTAATGTGGGGGAGCTATACTGCCAGCCTAATGTGGGGGACTATATTGCACCTAATGTGGGGGAACTATACTGCACCTAATGTGGGGGAACTACAACCTAATGTGGGTGAGCTATACTGCACCTAATGTGGGGGGGGGGGGGACTACAACCTAATGTAGGGGAACTACTACCTAATGTGGGGGAACTATACTGCCAACCTAATATGGGGGAAGTATACTGCACCTAATGTGGGGGAATTGTACTGCACCTAATGTGGGGGAATTGTACTGCACCTAATGTGGGGGAACTGTACTGCAAACCCTAATGTGGGGGAACTACAACCTAATGTGGGGGAGCTATACTGCCAACCTAATGTGGGAGGAACTGTGCTGTGTACTTAAAGTGGTAGTCCACTAATAAGATATATAAGTGTTCATAGGAATTTATTCATGTTTTGTTATCTATAGTCCGGCCCTCCAACGGTCTGAGGGACCGTGAACTGGCCCCCCGTTTAAAAAGTTTGAGGACCCCTGGTTTAGCACCTCAGGTGTCAGGTTCTCGGGGGTTCCCAGAAGTCAGGTTCCCCTTTATCTGCAGAACAGGGCTTTGAGGCTTTGTTATGAATTGTGTGGCGAGTTGCACCCATTCCATTTATTGTCTGTTAAAGGGGTACCCCGGCCCTGAGACATCTTATCCCCTATCCAAATGATAGGGGATAAGATGTCTCACCGCGGGGATCCCGCCGCCGGGGACCCCCGCAATCTGGTATTCGCCACCCAACTGTTCGAACTGCACGCCGCGGTGCCAGCTCACAAACAGCCGGGTGACATCACCCCCCGCCCCGCTATGCAAGTCTATGGGAGGGGGCGTGATGGCCGTCACGCTCCCTCCCATAGACTTGCATAGCGGGGGCGGGGGGTGACGTCACGATACTCCGGCCCGGTGATCGCCACCCGGCTGTTTGTGAGCTGGCACCGCGGCGTGTAGCTCGAACTGGTGGGTGGCGAATACAAGATTGCGGGGGTCCCCAACGGCGGGACCCCCGCAGTGAAATATCTTATCCCCTATCTTTAGAATAGGGGATAAGATGTCTCAGGGCCAGAGTACCCCTTTAAGCTGCTGAAGATAGTCAGGTACAACGCCTAAGGTTAGCATTTAAGTGCTAGAATACCCTTTTTAAGTAGACTTGTCAGCAGGTTTTTAGGGTATAAAGTAAGGGCTTGTCTGTATACTTCTTCTGATCCTGAATCTTTATATACCACTCAGTTAATTGACCCTTCCAGCGCCAGGATTTCTGAGTTTAAAAATATATGCAAATTAGGTTTTAGAGTACAATTGGCTTTCCCCTAAGCTGGGAGAGGGCAGTAAGGTGTGTCCCTTTCACCAGTTAGCCACTCGCCTGTCAGTCAGGGGGGTAGAGGAGGCGACTAGCGCACAGGGGGAGAGACTAACTGGTGAAGGGGACGAGCATTGCCAGGCTCCAGTAGCCAAGGGGTCCACCCAGTGGGCTCCAAAACCTAATTTGCATATATTTTTCAACTCTATCTCTGCACTAAAGTGCCAAGTGTCAGAAGTCCTATACAGCCATGCCCTTACTTTATACCCTCAAAATATACTGACAAGTCTGCCCTAATGGCCAAGAACTCATAATCCTTTAGCAACCTTGAGGGTCCAGTAAGCCTCGTAATAAGGTGTTTTTTGTTTTCATGGGGCTTATAGGATGTAGAGAGAGAATCTGGTGCCAAGCATATATTCTCTTCATTTTGTGTGAGGTTGCATTGTTAGCCTCACATCTGTCCCTCTATTACCCAAATTTAGTGATTCAAAAACCATACTGTTCTGATTGTCAAGAATCTTGTACAGAAAAAAAAAACTTTCTATAGTTCTCAAAACTCTTACAATACATAACAAAATAACAATTGATATACAGTCATGGGCGTAAATGTTGGCACCCCTGAAATTTTTCTAGGAAATGAAGTATTTCTCACAGAAGAGGATTTCAGTAACACATGTTTTGCTATACACATGTTTATTCCCTTTGTGTGTATTGGAACTAAACCAAAAAAGGGAGGAAAAAAAAAGAAGCAAATTGGACATAATGTCACCAAACTCCAAAAATGGCTGGACAAAATTATTGGCACCCTTTCAAAATTGTGGAAAAATAAGATTGTTTCAAGCATGTGATGATCCTTTAAACTCACCTGGAACAAGTAACAGGTATGGGCAATATAAAAATCACACCTGAAAGCAAATAAAAAGTTCACTTAGTCTTTGCATTGTGTGTCTGTGTGTGACACACTAAGCATGGACAACAGAAAGAGGAGTAGAGAACTGTCTGAGGACTTGAGAATCAACATTGTGGAAAAATATCAACAATCTCAAGGTTACTATTCTATCTCCAGGCATCTAGATTTTCCTTTGTCCACAGTGCGCAACATTATGAAGAAGTTTGCAACCCTTTGAACTGTAGCTTATCTCCCTGGGCATGGACGGAAGAGAAAAATTGATGAAAGGTGTCAACGCAGGATAGTCTGGATTGTGGATAAGCAGCCCCAAACAAGTTCCAAAGATATTCAAGCTGTCCTGCAGGCTCAGGGAGCATCAGTGTCAGCGTGAACTATCTGTCGACATTTAATGGAAATGAAACGCTATGGCAGGAGACCCAGGAGGACCCCACTGCTGACACGGAGACATAAAAAAAGCAAGACTACATTTTGCCAAAATGAACTTGAGTAAGCCAAAATCCTTCTGGGAAAACGTCTTGTGGACAGATGAGACCAAGATAGAGCTTTTTGGTAAAGCACATCATTCTACTGTTTACCGAAAATGGAATGAGGCCTACAAAGAAAAGAACACAGTACCTACAGTGACATATGGTGGAGGGTCAATGATGTTTTGGGGTTGTTTTGCGGCCTCTGGCACTGGGGGCCTTGAATGTGTACAAGACATCATGAAATCTGAGGATTACCAACGGATTTTGGGTCGCACTGTACAGCCCAGTGTCAGAAAGCTGGGTTTGTGTCCAAGATCTTGGGTCTTCCGGCAGTACAATGACCCCAAACATACATCAAAAAGCTCCCAGAAATGGATGGCAACAAAGTGCTGGAGAGTTCTGAAATGAGTCCAGATCTAAATCCCATTGAACACCTGTGGAGAGATCTTAAAATTGCTGTTGGGAAAAGGCGCCTTCCAATAAGAGAGACCTGGAGCAGTTTTCAAAGGAAGAGTGGTTCAACATTCCGGCAGAGAGGTGTAAGAAGCTTATTGATGGTTATAGGAAGCGACTGATTTTAGTTATTTTTTCTGTATTGTGCCAACTGTATATATTGGTGAAGGAGGGATAATGCTATAAGGTTGTTTTTCAGAAAGTGTCCTAGGCCCCTTGGTTCCAGTGAAGGAGAATCTTAAAGGGGTACTCAGCCCCTAGACCTCTTATCCCCTATCCAAAGGATAGAGGATAAGATGCCTAATCATGGGGGTCCCACCGCTGGGGACCCTTGTGATCTCCCTGCTGCACCCAGTGTTTGTTTAGAGCATCGGGTGCAGCGTCGGAGGCTCGTGACGTCACGGTCGTGCCCTCTCAATGCAAGTCTATGGGAGGGGACGTGATCCCCGCGATCAGACATCTTATCTCCTATCCTTTGGATTGGGGATAAGATGTCTAGGGGCAGAGTACCCCTTTAATGCTTTGGACAATTGTTGCTTCCAGCTTTAGGGACAGTTTGGGTTCGGCCCTTTTCCCTTCCAGTATGTGCCCCAGTTCTCAAAGCAAGGTCCATGAAGGCCATGGTTGGGGGAGTTCAGTGTGGAAGAACCTTCCCACACAGGGCCTTGACCTCAACCCCATTGAACACCATTGAACAAGGAAGGAAATTATGAGCCAAGACCTCTCCCCCAACATCAGTGTCTGACCTCACGAATTCTCTTCTGGATGAATGGGCAAATATTTCTGACAAAGACACCTCCAAAATCTTGAAGAAAGTCTTCCCAGAAGCTGTTACACTTGCAAAGTTGGGACCAGTATTATATTAATGTCTTGGATTAAGAATGAGATATCCAAAAGGTTCCTGTAGGTGCTCCACTATTTTTGTCTGTGTAGTGTATCTGCCTTATTGTTTGAAGTACTACAAATACCCATAGTAGGAAGTATCTACTGTATTTTTTTCATGAGCTACTCCATCCCAGCTTACAGTCACAACACTGTACAAGGTTAAAGGTCACTTTTACATCATCAGACATTCTTTAAATTGTTGGACCCATAAATCTGAACTTATTCTTGGTAAAGTTCACTTGGAATGGAACTTCTGCTGACGAGTTCATTAATAAGAGGGTTCGGGTATTATCCTTAAATGGCCAGAAAAGCCACAGACGCACACGCAATTCAGTCCTAGAATCTGAAGTCTTCCGTGCCGTGCCATCACCCACATAGCTGACATTCTAGAAGTGTCATTAGGAAGGCAGGCGGGGTTCCTGAACTCATTGTGGCATGGTTGTTTTTTATAGAACATCAGATTGTTTGCTGTTGCTTGTTACGTTTATCTGTATGTAATATGTAAGTAAGAAGAACTACGGCTAAAAAGGTATCTCTGTATATTTCTCAATACATATGTGAAAATTACACAGCAGAAACCACTATATGTAAAAACAATGAAGCTGTAGAGGAGAAACTGAGCAATATTTTTAATAAAAACCTATGGAGAAAAAATCTTTACTGCACATATTACTGAACTGCTGGAGTCTCCTCATATCACTACTTGGGATAACTGACTGTCATATGTAATGGCTCCCCAGATGATCACACCAGCAGTTGGGGCAGTGTGTTGCTCTTGCAGGATTAAAGCGCACACCGCAACGCCTCCATACTCATACCCAACCACACAACGTCTCCATACTCATACCCAACCACATAATGCCTCCATACTCATACCCAACCACACAACGCTTCCATTCTCATACCCAACCACACAACGCCGCCATACTCATACCCAACCACACAACGTCTCCATAGTAATACCCAACCACACAATGCCACCATACTCATACCCAACCACACAACGCCTCCATACTCATACCCAACCACACAACATCTCCATAGTAATACCCAACCACACAACGCCACCATACTCATACCCAACCACACAACGCCTCCATACTCATACCCAACCACACAACGCCTCCATACTCATACCCAACCACACAACGCTTCCATTCTCATACCCAACCACACAACGCCGCCATACTCATACCCAACCACACAACGTCTCCATAGTAATACCCAACCACACAATGCCACCATACTCATACCCAACCACACAACGCCTCCATACTCATACCCAACCACACAACATCTCCATAGTAATACCCAACCACACAACGCCACCATACTCATACCCAACCACACAACACCGCCATACTCATACCCAACCACACAACGCCGCCATACTCATACCCAACCACACAACGTCTCCATACTCATACCCAACCACACAATGCCACCTTACTCATACCCAACCACACAAAGCTTCCATTCTCATACCCAACCACACAACGCCACCATACTCATACCCAACTACACAACGCCTCCATACTCATACCCAACCACACAACGCCTCCATACTCCTACCCAACCACACAATGTCTCCATACTCATACCCAACCACACAACGCCGCCTTACTCATACCCAACCACACAACGCTTCCATTCTCATACCCAACCACACAACGCCGCCATACTCATACCCAACCACACAACGCCGCCATACTCATACCCAACCACACAACGCCGCCATACTCATGCCCAACCACACAGTGCGCCATACTCTTACCCAACCACACAATGCCGCCATACTCATAGCCAACCACACAATGCCGCCATACTCATACCCAACCACACAACGCCGCCATACTCATACCCAACCACACAACACCGCCATACTCATACCCAACGCTGCCATACTCATACCCAACCACACAACGCCACCATACTCATACCCAACCACACAACACCGCCATACTCATACCCAACCACAAAATGCCTCCATACTCATACTCAACCACACAGCGCACCATACTCTTACCCAACCACACAACGCCTCCATACTCATAACCAGACACACAACGCCTCCATACTCATACCCAAACACACAACGCCGCCATACTCATACCCAACCACACAACGTCATAGAGGCTCGTCTAGCAGTCAACATTCTCGGACCTTGATGTACACTACCCATATGTAGCCTCTGAGAACCTTTTTATTGGTCAGCAGGTGAAGCACTTTTTTGCCAAGACCCAGTATCCAATGCAGTGTTTTCCAACCAGGGTGCCTCCGGTTGTTGCAAAACTACAACTCCTAGCATGCTGGGAGTTGTAGTTTTGCAACAGCTAGGGGCACCCTGGTTGGGAAACACTAGTCTAATGAGACCATATATGTTTTTTATATAGCTGAAAAAGCCATTCGACAGCCGCCCACAGACTCCCACAGCCGGGGGTACTACTACTGCCATCGTGAAACAGACTGGGAGTAGTAGTTCCCCCAGCTGCAGAAGTCTGCGGACGGCTATGGTCACTGCAGTAGTGCTCGTACTACTACTCTCATCATGGAACAGTGTGCTCCATGTGGGGGTAGTAGTACAGGAGCTGATGGATCGATTGCACCAGGTCTCACTTCTGAGTGGAGTCCCGGATAGCTGCGGAGTAAACTTTAAAAAACAGTACAGAACCGTGCACAACGTACCAGTACAAAAACTTACACAGCCGGATACTTCTAGTTGTGTACGTTTTTGTATGGTAGGTCAATGCGGTGTTGTGTACGTTTTTGTATGGTAGGTCAATGCGGTTTTATATACGGTTGTATACGGTTTTCAAATGGTAAATGTATACGGCAACTGTATAGCAATATCGTGATGTGAATGCACCCTAATAAAGTTTTAGTTCCTGAATACACAGGGTGACGTTGCTCCCACAATGACAGTCCCGCTCATCTTAGGCTTTGATTTCAGGTATATGAAAGTCAATGATGTGACAGAAATGCCGAGTGTCTGAACCCCTACAAACCTTTTATGCCTTTTTGGAGCTTACGTTTGTGTCGTTTCAAAGTAAAAGAGGATTTAAGGACTTAAGCTCAATCTACAAAGAGCCGTCTCATGATCCCACAGGCCTCGGCCGCCATGGACGATCAGTGAATGTAACATGTAATTATCATGTATTGTGGATCCTTCTTCGGTGTGCGCCGGGCACTGACATCCCTGCCGGGCAGCACCTGACACTTTGAAGTGACAGCCTTCGAGACAGATTAGAGGAGACTGCAGGGTGTGCGTTTATGAGACAGTCACACCTACAACTTCATTGTAAAGTAATGGACCGTAAAATAGACCTGGTGTATGGGTTGTATTCATACAGTGACTCAAAGATAAATTATCCAAAACCATTTTTAGATTATCTCCGAGAGTATCAGGGCTCGTTCACACTGCGGACATTCCGTCAGCTGAATATCCGCATGGTGCAGGCCCCGGAGAAATTCGCTGGTAGGACAACGCAGACGCACGCCGTCTCATAGATGACAATGCAGTCTGGCTAATTCCAACCAAACAATGAACATGTTCATTCTTTGGGTATACGTACTTTCTGCCGTCGAAATTCCGCTACAGCGATTTCGCAGTGTGCACAGCAGAATCCTATTGAAAACAATGTAAGGCTAGGTTCACACTGGAATCTCCGGGAAGAAAATTTCTGCCCAGAGATTCCGAGTGCGACCGGCGCCGACTGAATCAGTCGGCGCTAGGACCGCGCGGACACTGCAGTCTCCAATTGACTGCAATGTGTTCCGCGAGTATTTTCACCTGAAGAATGAGCAACGCCGTTCTTCAGGCGGAAATTTTCAAGGGGATTTTCCGTTCACAAATTCCGCTTCACAAATTCCGAAGTGTGAATTTGTGAACGGAACCCCATTCACTATACTATACATTTTAGTAAGCAGAATTTCTGCCTGCAATTTCAAAGCGGAATTGCAGGCGGAAATTCCGTAGTGTGAACCCAGCCTAACTCTCCTATAAGCGGAATGTCCACAGTGTGGATGAGCCCTTAGGCCGCGTTCACACGATGGAAATTCCATGCAGAATTCTGCATGAATTTTCTGCCCATTAACTTTAATGGGATTCCACACTCATTCACACAGCAGAATTTCCGCATGCAGATTTCCGCTGCTGAAATTCTGTTTTCCCCGGTCTGGAAAAAGTTGGTCTTATATTTTTCCGGACTTCGGCTGCGGAATCCCCTTAAAGTCAATGGGGCTGACTTTCTGCCGAATTTGTGCGGAATTCAAGCAGAATGCATGCGAAATGCATACAGATTCCGTGTGGAAACCGTTCAAACTATCACTGTTCAATTAAATAAAATCTATCTTTTAACTGAGGTGCGGAATCATGTGGAATCTGTAATTCCGCAACGATAACACGCGTGGTCAAAGTCTGCAGAATTCTGCACCGAATCAATGCAGATGCAGAATTGATGCAGATGTGCGGAATTTACGTCGTATGAACACATGGCAGAATTTCTGCACTGAATTCTGTACTGAATTCTTCGTGGAAATTCCACATGAATTTATAGCCAGTACACTTCAATGGAATTCCACTGTCCCATTCACACAGCAGAATTTCTGCTGCAGAATTTCTGCTGCAGGAATTCCATTGAAGTGAATGGGCTATAAATTCATGCAGCATTTTCATGCAGAAATTCTGCTGTGTGAATCCGGCCTTAGGGGGAGATTTATCAAAAACTATGAAGAGAAAAGTTGCCCAGTTTCCCATAGCAACCAATCAGCTTGAGACCTTTTAAAAATGAAAGAAGCGATCCGATTGGCTGCTATGGGCAACTGGGCAACTTTTCTCTTCATTGTTTTTGATAAATCTCCGCCCGGCATAGTTTCCGCATGCGGAATTCCGCATAGATTCTGCACGCGGATTCCGCCTCAAATGAAAGCCCATATACTTCTACGGGATTCCGCACACCCATTCACACTTCTGAATTTCCGCGGATTTCACACAAATTCCACTCGAAATCCACACAAGCCAGAAACCACCCAAATGAATGCGGAAGCAATTTCTGCCGTGTGATGAGACCCTCAGTCTAAGGACTCAATCACACTACGGAATCTCTGTCTGGAGATATACCGGGCAGGGAGATTCCGTCTGGGAAAACAAGCCGGCACTAAGACCGCACGGAAACGTGCCGTCTTCATAGACGGCAACATATTTCAGAATGGATTCCTACGAAAGAATGAACATGTTCTGGGTCTGGGGGTCTGGAATTTCCACGGGGGATGTTCACCCCAGAAATTCTGTAGTGTGAATAGTGCAGAAGAACACTGGGGAAGATTTATCAAAACCTGTGCAGAGGAAAAGATGCCCAGTTGCCCATAGCAACCAATCAGATCGCTGCTTTCATTTTTAACAAGGCCCCTGCAAAATGAAAGTAAAGATCTGATTGGTTGCTATGGGCAACAGGTCAATTTTTTTCTCAGCACAGGTTTTAATAAATCTCCCCCAATGGGAGGCTGCTTTACCATATTTTCCAAGTGAAATGCCGTAGCTGTGTTCCGCTTGGAAAATCTGAAGTGTAAATGGGCCCTGAGAGAGTTACCACTATTGAGGGGAAATGAATATCCATTAAAGGGGTTATCCAGGAAAAAACTTTTTTTTTTATATATCAACTGGCTCCAGAAAGTTAAACAGATTTGTAAATGACTTCTATTGAAAAATCTTAATCCTTTCAGTACTTATGAGCTGCTGAAGTTAAGGTTGTTCTTTTCTGTCTAAGTGCTCTCTGATGACACGTGTCTCGGGAACCGCCCAGTTTAGAAGAGGTTTGCTATGGGGATTTGCTTCTAAACTGGGCGTTTCCCGAGACAGGTGTCATCAGAGAGCACTTAGACAGAAAAGAACAACCTTAACTTCAGAAGCTCATAAGTACTGAAAGGATTAAGATTTTTTAATAGAAGTCATTTACAAATCTGTTTAACTTTCTGTAGCCAGTTGATATATATATAAAAAAAAGTTTTTCCCTGGAATACCCCTTTAAAGAAAAAGGAAGATATATTTTACAGACTAGTATTTTATATTTTAGGTCAGTGTTTCGCAACCAGTGTGCCTCCAGCTGTTGCAAAACTACAACTCCCAGCATGCCCGGACAGCCTTTGGCTGTCCGGGCATGCTGGGAGTTGTAGTTTTGCAACAGCTGGAGGCACACTGGTTGCGAATCCTGGTGTAGGTTAACACAAAAGTTAATTTACATGATCCCTGTGTGGATGCATTCTAGAAAAAAACTCTTCCTAAGGCTAAAAATAGTGATGAGGGGCAGGGGCCATATTCGAATTTGCGATATTTCGCGAATATATTGGTGTTTATTCATCCTATGTTCACGTAATTTGCATATTCGCTATGCATGTGAAAATAAACAAAAAAAAATGCACTATATTCTAAATATTTGTGAAATTGCGATGTACCGATATTCGCAATAAAAATTCGCATTACAAATATTCGTGCTCAACACTAGCTAAAAACAGACAAATTGTCATTTTTATCTTTTTAGATAAACTAAATAAATAACACCATAAATGCCATATGCGGTGATATTGCGCCAAAATGCTGCGGATAGATGTTAGCTGGTGTCAGTAGGGAAATATGAAATGCTGTAACCCACATGACAGTGTTTGGTTTTAGTTTTTTTTTTTTTGGGCATGCTGGGAGTTGTAGTTTTTCAACAGCTGGAGGTGCACAGTTTGGAGACCACTACATTAGATGGTTTGCCAGTCCCGGCAAAATTGGCAGGTTCGGCTGATGTTTATCTGACATATATGGACACAATCCAGTCATGAATACGCTGAACTTACTGACCTTTCGACTAATTTTCGTCTATTTAACGCCCAGTCAGGTGGTAAATGGGTTAATCCTGTGGTTTCTCACACCTGTCGGGGCATTGTGTAGTAGGGCTGTAGATGTCACCTGTGTAGTGATGTGTGCTCCGCCTTTACATGGACCCTTTTGTACATTTATACATATAGGATTGGACTGGATATCAATTGATCCAAATACGCCATGACCTGGCAGGGAAAATGTCCCAGTGAATATAAAGTGATGTGCGTGTGACTGGGAGAGGACGTCAGCGGACACAATGAGGCCTCTCCGGGCTGACCTCGCCGGCTCGCCTCTTCCCAGGCTTCTCCTACAGCCTGCCAGGAATCTGGACATGTGGAATTTATATGACCTTCAGAATAGACGCCAAAGGGGGATGGGATATTGTGTCTGCATGTGGGATCTGGGCGTACAAGATAAATGTAAAATGTAAAAATTATTTACTAATTAAATTAATTAATTAACTAATTTATTTTTAATTTCTAATCTATCTCATATCTATCTCATAGCTATATAACAATATATCTATCTTATATCTATCTATTTATCATCTATCTATCCATCTCATATCTATCTATCTCATATCTATCTATCTATCTATCTCATATCTATCTCCTATCTATCTCATATCTATCTATGTCTATCTATCTCATATCTATCTTTCTATCTATCTTCTCTATCTATATCTATCTATCTATCTCATATCTATCTATCTCATATCTATCTATCCATTTCATATCTATCTATCTCATATCTATCTATCTATCTATCTCATATCTATCTATCTATCTCATATCTATCTATCTCATATCTATCTATCCCATATCTATCTATGTCTATCTATCTCATATCTATCTTTCTATCTATCTTCTCTATCTATATCTATCTATCTATCTCATATCTATCTATCTCATATCTATCTATCCATTTCATATCTATCTATCTCATATCTATCTATCTATCTATCTCATATCTATCTATCTATCTCATATCTATCTATCTATCTCATATCTATCTGTCTATCTATCTCATATCTATCTATCTTTCTATCTATCTTCTCTATCTATATCTATCTATCTCATATCTATCTATCTTATATCTATCTATCTCATATCTATCTATGTCTATCTATCTTATATCTATCTCATATCTATCTATCATCTATCTCACATCTAATATCTATCTATCTCATATCTATCATCTATCTCATATCTATCTTTCTATATCTTTTCTATCTATATTATCTATCTCATATCTATCTCATATCTATCTATGTCTATCTATCTCATATCTATCTTTCTATCTATCTTCTCTATCTATATCTATCTATCTATCTCATATCTATCTATCCATTTCATATCTATCTATCTCATATCTATCTATCTATCTATCTCATATCTATCTATCTATCTATCTCATATCTATCTATCTATCTATCTATCTATCTCATATCTATCTATCTCATATCTATCTATCCCATATCTATCTATGTCTATCTATCTCATATCTATCTTTCTATCTATCTTCTCTATCTATATCTATCTATCTATCTCATATCTATCTATCTCATATCTATCTATCTCATATCTATCTATCCATTTCATATCTATCTATCTCATATCTATCTATCTATCTATCTCATATCTATCTATCTATCTCATATCTATCTCATATCTATCTATCTATCTCATATCTATCTGTCTATCTATCTCATATCTATCTATCTTTCTATCTATCTTCTCTATCTATATCTATCTATCTCATATCTATCTATCTTATATCTATCTATCTCATATCTATCTATGTCTATCTATCTTATATCTATCTCATATCTATCTATCATCTATCTCACATCTAATATCTATCTATCTCATATCTATCATCTATCTCATATCTATCTTTCTATATCTTTTCTATCTATATTATCTATCTCATATCTATCTATATTATCTATCTCATATCTATCTATCTCATATCTATCTATTATCTATCTATCTGTCTCATATCTACAGTAATGGCCGTAAATGTTGGCACTCCTGAAAATGAAGTATTTCTCACAGAAAAGGATTGCAGTAACACATGTTTTGCTATACACATGTTAATTCACTTTGTGTGTATTGGGACTAAACCAAAAAAGGGAGGAAAAAATGCAAATTGGACATAATGTCACCAAACTGCAAAAATGGGCTGTACAAAATTATTGGCACCCTAAACCTAATATTTGTATGCACACCCTTTGGAAAAATAACTGAAATCAGTCTCTTCCTATAACCATCAATAAACTTCTTACACCTCTCAGCCGGAATGTTGGACCACTCTTCCTTTACAAACTGCTCCAGGTCTCTCTTATTGGAAGGCGCCTTTTCCCAACAGCAATTTTAAGATCTCTCCACAGGTGATCAATGGGGATAGCAATGCTATCTGAAAAATGCCGGGATATGAGGCGCAGTCCGCTTGAAATGTAATCCAATACAAGTTTAGGTATTGTACAAAGGTTTCTTTATTGAGCCAAAATTAGACGCGTTTCAGGACAGCACATCCCTTTCTCAGTGAACAAATGGCTTTTCATTTTCAAAGCCATTTGTTCATTGAAAAAGGGATGTGCTGTCCCGAAACGCGTCTGATTTTGGCTCAATAAAGAAACATTTGTACAATACCTAAACTTGTATTGGATTACATTTCAAGTGGACTCGTATCATGGCATTTTTCAGATAGCATTGCTATCCCCGTACAAATACCTGATACCATCAGCTGGACTTTCCAGGATCTGAATCCTGGGTGGCTGCACCGCATAACGAACGAAGTCAAAAAGCTTCACGAAGCAGTTGTGTCTGCCAACACAACCCGAAATGGTGAGTTTACTCCTCACTACTCCACAATATTCACTACCTTACCAGACGTACTGTCCTTTGGGAGGCTCTGCCTTTTTTTCGTCATAGTACTGCACAGGGGATCAATGGGATTTAGATCTGGACTCATTGCTGACACTTCAGAACTCTCCAGCGCTTTGTTGCCATCCATTTCTGGGGGCTTTTTGACGTATGTTTGGGGTCATTGTCCTGCTGATCTTGGACGCAAATCCAGCTTTCTGACACTGGGCTGTACAGTGCCACCCAAAATCCGTTGTTAATCCTCAGATTTCATGATGTCTTGTACACATTCAAGGCCCCCAGTGCCAGAGGCAGCAAAACAACCCAAAACATCATTGAACCTCCAAAACATAATTAATCTATCTATTTCATATCTATCTATCTCATTTCTATTTATCTATCTATCTCATATCTGTATTCAGGTAGATACGAGAAATGCACTCACCACACCATTGGATATGCTGTATATCGCTGGTGCACCCACTCCCGTCCTCCCGCACTGTATCCTTGTCAAGCAGCAAGAGTTGTATACCGTGTTCAATTTGGACTTCAATAAAGAAACCAGCGATATACAGCATATCCAATGGTGTGGTGAGTGCATTTCTCGTATCTACCTGAATACAGTTCATATCTATGATTGCTTGCTAAGAGTATTTGCACCCCACACAGAACCTAGCAAGACTTAACCCTAAACTTCCACAACTACAGATACAGCTAGCAGTGTCTAGTGTTTCTTTGCTTTTACTTTGTGTTTCATCTATCTCATATCTATCTCATATCTATCCATCTCATATCTATCTCATATCTATCTATATATCTCATATCTATCTATCTCATATCTATCTATATATCTCATATCTATCTATCTCATATCTATCTATCTCATATCTATCTCATATCTATCTATATATCTCATATCTATCTATCTATCTCATATCTATCTATCTCATATCTATCAATATCTATCTATCTATCTATCTCATATCTATCTATCAATATCTATCTATCTATCTATCTATCTCATATCTATCTATCTATCAATATCTATCTATCTATCTATCTCATATCTATCTATCTCATATCTATCAATATCTATCTATCTATCTATCTCATATCTATCTATCTCATATCTATCAATATCTATCTATCTATCTATCTCATATCTATCTATCAATATCTATCTATCTATCTATCTCATATCTATCTATCTATCTATCAATATCTATCTATCTATTGTTTACCTACGTCACCTCCGCTCCAGACCGGAAATTATGTGAACGCTATTCGCATCGTATCCCACATAGTGCTTCCACAGGTTCCGGTGTGTGACGCATGTGCCGAGACTCCTCCTCTCCCCCGGAAGGTACACTTACCACGCTTAATAGCACTTGATATATGTACTTTATATGTTTGATTTGCACGATTTGTTTGATTTCATAGGCAGCAGACATCTGGGGGAGATTTATCAAAACCTGTCCAGAGGAAAAGTTGCTGAGTTGCCCATAGCAACCAATCAGATTCCTTCTTTCATTTTTGAATAGGCCTTTGAAAAATGAAAGAAGTGATCTGATTGGTTGCTATGGGAAACTCCGCAACTTTCCCTCTGGACAGATTTTGATAAATCTCCCCCCTGATGTATATGTGGTGTTTGTAATTTGCCTGTACGCCTATGATCATATTGTCACGTCTCCTGCTGTCTATTTTGTAAACATATTACGTCACTAATTGTACCACACCTGATGTGTATATATATATATCCTGCACTTTGTACTTACCATTGCTTGACAAAGGCCTTGTAAGAAGGCTGAAACGTTGCTACCTCTGATGTTTTGTGAATAAAGCCAAACACTATTCACCTGTAACCTGCAAGTGCTGCTGTCTTCCTGCATATCTATTTATCTATCTGTCACATATCTATCTATCTATCTATCTATCTCATATCTATCTATCTATCTAGACAAAGAATAAGTCAGCCAGCACTTTAGTTGATACCAAACTATTATATGGACCTGGCCTACAGGTGCACGCTACTAGGCTAGATATACAGCAACAGAAGAATACAGCAGCACACTGCCAGCACAAGGATATAGCTAATACATGAACATGCAGATAAAACATGGAGAGCTATACAGCTATGGTGTAATAGATGCAAATGTGAAACTATGAAATAGTGAGGCACTTAGCTCGCAAATTTGTCTCCGCCGGCGGTCAAATAGCTTGGACCGTCCCACCGCGATAAGGTAGCCTCCTGGGACGGACCCTACACGGACCTCCTGGGACGGACCCTGTGTATATAAGGTGGCTTGGATGTTCCAGATCCTGCCATGCTTACTGAACTGTTCACACAGAGGCATATTCACAGTGTAGGGTCCGTCCCAGGAGGCTACCTTATCGCGGTGGGACGGTCCAAGCTATTTGACCGCCGGCGGAGACAAATTTGCGAGCTAAGTGCCTCACTATTTCATAGTTTCACATTTGCATCTATTACACCATAGCTGTATAGCTCTCCATGTTTTAACTGCATATTCATGTTGCACCTATATCCTTGTGCTGGCAGTGTGCTGCTGCATTCTTCTGTTGCTGTATATCTATCTATCTATCTATCTATCTATCTATCTATCTATCTATCTATCTCATATCTATCTATCTCATATCTATCTATCTCATATCTATCTATCTATCTGTCTATCTCATATCTATTTATCTATCTCATATCTATCTATCATTCTGTCTTTGTGTTCGGCTTTGTTCATACAGTGTATTTTGGAAGTATTTTGAGGCCATATGCACTAGCCATTTTTTGGGACAAAGATGGGCTAAAAAAAAGTGTGAAAAACTTCCAAAAATGGGCATCTTTTGAGCTTACTTTTCATTGTATGAACTCATAAAACAGCCCAAAATATTTATAATTAAAAAGTTATGAAGCTCTTATGTGCAGAAAATGTTTATGGCTGTAGAAAAAGAAAGGAGACATTTATACTGTCAAGTGTTTTACCATTTCATTCAATATTATTCAATGGGAAATATAGTTGTGGTTTTTCATCTCTAAAAAGTTATGTGAGAACACAGCCTTCTATTACACATATGGATAGTATACTCATCACTTTACACATATGGATATATACTCATCACTTTACACATATGGATATATACTCATCACTTTACACATATGGATATATACTCATCACTTTACACATATGGATAGTATACTCATCACTTTACACATATAGATATATACTCATCACTTTACACATATGGATATATACTCATCACTTTACACATATGGATAGTATACTCATCACTTTACACATATGGATAGTATACTCATCACTTTACACATATGGATAGTATACTCATCACTTTACACATATGGATAGTATACTCATCACTTTACACATATGGATAGTATACTCATCACTTTACACATATGGATAGTATACTCATCACTTTACACATATGGATAGTATACTCATCACTCTACACATATGGATAGTATACTCATCAGTTTATACATATGGATAGTATACTCATCACTCTACACATATGGATATATACTCATCACTTTACACATATGGATAGTATACTCATCACTTTACACATATGGATATATACTCATCACTTTACACATATGGATAGTATACTCATCACTTTACACATATGGATAGTATACTCATCACTTTACACATATGGATATATACTCATCACTCTACACATATGGATATATACTCATCACTTTACACACATGGATAATATACTCATCACTTTACACATATGGATATATACTCATCACTTTACACATATAGATATATACTCATCACTTTACACATATGGATATATACTCATCACTTTACACATATGGATAGTATACTCATCACTTTACACATATGGATAGTATACTCATCACTTTACACATATGGATAGTATACTCATCACTTTACACATATGGATAGTATACTCATCACTTTACACATATGGATAGTATACTCATCACTTTACACATATGGATAGTATACTCATCACTTTACACATATGGATAGTATACTCATCACTCTACACATATGGATAGTATACTCATCAGTTTATACATATGGATAGTATACTCATCACTCTACACATATGGATATATACTCATCACTTTACACATATGGATAGTATACTCATCACTTTACACATATGGATATATACTCATCACTTTACACATATGGATAGTATACTCATCACTTTACACATATGGATAGTATACTCATCACTTTACACATATGGATATATACTCATCACTCTACACATATGGATAGTATACTCATCACTTTACACACATGGATAATATACTCATCACTTTACACATATGGATATATACTCATCACTTTACACATATGGATAGTATACTCATCATTTTACACATATGGATAGTATACTCATCACTCTACACATATGGATATATACTCATCACTTTACACATATGGATAGTATACTCAGCACTTTACACATATGGATAGTATACTCATCACTTTACACATATGGATAGTATACTCATCACTCTACACATATGGATATATACTCATCACTTTACACATATGGATATATACTCATCACTTTACACATATGGATATATACTCATCACTTTACACATATGGATAGTATACTCATCACTCTACACATATGGATATATACTCATCACTTTACACATATGGATATATACTCATCACTTTACACATATGGATATATACTCATCACTTTACACATATGGATAGTATACTCATCACTTTACACATATGGATATATACTCATCACTCTACACATATGGATAGTATACTCATCACTTTACACATATGGATAGTATACTCATCACTTTACACATATGGATAGTATACTCATCACTCTACACATATGGATATATACTCATCAGTTTATACATATGGATAGTATACTGATCACTTTACACATATGAATAGTATACTCATCACTTTACACATATGGATAGTATACTCATCACTTTACACATATGGATAGTATACTCATCAGTTTACACACATGGATAGTATACTCATCACTTTACACATATGGATAGTATACTCATCACTTTACACATATGGATAGTATACTCATCACTTTACACATATGGATATATACTCATCACTCTACACATATGGATAGTATACTCATCACTTTACACATATGGATAGTATACTCATCACTTTACACATATGGATAGTATACTCATCACTTTACACATATGGATAGTATACTCATCACTCTACACATATGGATAGTATACTCATCAGTTTACACACATGGATAGTATACTCATCACTTTACACATATGGATAGTATACTCATCACTTTACACATATGGATAGTATACTCATCACTTTACACATATGGATAGTATACTCATCACTCTACACATATGGCTAGTATACTCATCACTCTACACATATGGATAGTAAACTCATCACTTTACACATATAGATGGTATACTCATCACTTTACACATATGGATAGTATACTCATCACTTTACACATATGGATAGTATACTCATCACTTTACACATATGGATATATACTCATCACTTTACACATATGGATATATACTCATCACTTTACACATATGGATATATACTCATCAGTTTATACATATGGATAGTATACTCATCACTTTACACATATGGATAGTATACTCATCAGTTTATACATATTGATAGTATACTCATCACTTTACACATATGGATATATACTCATCACTTTACACATATGGATATATACTCATCACTTTACATATATGGATAGTATACTCATCAGTTTATACATATGGATAGTATACTCATCACTTTACACATATGGGTAGTATACTCATCAGCTTATACATATGGATATATACTCATCATTTTACACATATGGATAGTATACTCATCACTTTACACACATGGATAGTATACTCATCACTTTACACACATGGATAGTATACTCATCAGTTTATACATATGGATATATACTCATGACTTTACACATATGGATAGTATTCTCATCACTTTACACATATGGATAGTATACTCATCACTTTACACATATGGATAGTATTCTCATCACTTTACACATATGGATAGTATACTCATCACTTTACACATATGTATAGTATACTCATCACTTTACACATATGGATAGTATACTCATCAGTTTACACACATGGATAGTATACTCATCACTTTACACATATGGATAGTATACTCATCACTTTACACATATGGATAGTATACTCATCACTTTACACATATGGATATATACTCATCACTCTACACATATGGATAGTATACTCATCACTTTACACATATGGATAGTATACTCATCACTTTACACATATGGATAGTATACTCATCACTTTACACATATGGATAGTATACTCATCACTTTACACATATGGATAGTATACTCATCACTCTACACATATGGATAGTATACTCATCAGTTTACACACATGGATAGTATACTCATCACTTTACACATATGGATAGTATACTCATCACTTTACACATATGGATAGTATACTCATCACTTTACACATATGGATAGTATACTCATCAGTTTATACATATGGATAGTATACTCATCACTCTACACATATGGATAGTATACTCATCACTCTACACATATGGATAGTATACTCATCACTTTACACATATGGATAGTATACTCAGCACTTTACACATATGGATATATACTCATCAGTTAATACATATGGATAGTATACTCATCACTTTACACATATGGATAGTATACTCATCAGTTTATACATATGGATAGTATACTCATCACTTTACACATATGGATATATACTCATCACTTTACATATATGGATAGTATACTCATCACTTTATACATATGGATAGTATACTCATCACTTTACACATATGGGTAGTATACTCATCAGCTTATACATATGGATATATACTCATCACTTTACACATATGGATAGTATACTCATCAGCTTATACATATGGATATATACTCATCACTTTACACATATGGATAGTATACTCATCACTTTACACACCTGGATAGTATACTCATCACTTTACACACATGGATAGTATACTCATCAGTTTATACATATGGATATATACTCATCACTTTGCACATATGGATAGTATTCTCATCACTTTACACACATGGATAGTATACTCATCAGTTTATACATATGGATATATACTCATCAGTTTACACATATGGATAGTATTCTCATCACTTTACACATATGAATATATACTCATCACTTTACACATATGGATAGTATACTGATCACTCTACACATATGGATAGTATACTCATCACTTTACACATATGGATAGTATTCTCATCACTTTACACATATGAATATATACTCATCACTTTACACATATGGATAGTATACTCATCACTTTACACATATGGATAGTATTCTCATCACTTTACACATATGGATAGTATACTCATCACTTTACACATATGGATAGTATTTTCATCACTTTACACATATGGATAGTATACTCATCACTCTACACATATGTATAGTATACTCATCACTCTACACATATGTATAGTATACTCATCACTTTACACATATGGATAGTATACTCATCACTTTACACATATGGATAGTATACTGATCAGTTTATACATATGGATAGTATACTCATCACTTTACACATATGGGTAGTATAATCATCAGCTTATACATATGGATATATACTCATCACTTTACACATATGGATATTATACTCATCACTTTACACATATAGATAGTATACTCATCACTTTACACATATAGATAGTATACTAATCAGTTTACACATATGGATAGTATACTCATGACTTTACACATATGGATAGTATACTCATCACTTTACACATATGGATATATACTCATCAGTTTATACATATGGATAGTATACTCATCACTTTACACATATGGATAGTATACTCATCACTTTACACATATGGATATATACTCATCACTTTACACATATGGATAGTATACTCATCACTTTACACATTTGGATATATACTCATCAGCTTATACATATGGATAGTATACTCATCACTTTACACATATGGATAGTATACTCTTCAGTTTATACATATGGATAGTATACTCATCACTTTACACATATGGATAGTATACTCATCACTTTACACATATGGATATATACTCATCACTTTACACATATAGATAGTATACTCATCAGTTTATACATATGGATAGTATACTCATCAGTTTACACATATGGATAGTATACTCATCACTTTACATATATGGATAGTATACTCATCACTTTACACATATGGATAGTATACTCATCAGTTTACACATATGGATAGTATACTCAACACTTTACACATATGGATAGTATACTCATCACTTTACACATATGGATATATACTCATCAGTTTATACATATGGATAGTATACTCATCACTTTACACATATGGATAGTATACGCTTCAGTTTATACATATGGATAGTATACTCATCACTTTACACATATGGATAGTATACTCATCACTTAGCACATATGGATATATACTCATCACTTTACACATATAGATAGTATACTCATCAGTTTATACATATGGATAGTATACTCATCACTTTACATATATGGATAGTATACTCATCAGTTTATACATATGGATAGTATACTCATCACTTTACATATATGGATAGTATACTCATCACTTTACACATATTGATAGTATACTCATCACTTTACACATATTGATAGTATACTCGTCAGTTTATACATATGGATAGTATACTCATCACTTTACACATATGGATAGTATACTCATCACTTTACACATATTGATAGTATACTCGTCAGTTTATAAATATGGATAGTATACTCATCACTTTACACATATGGATAGTATACTCATCACTTTACACATATGGATAGTATACTCATCACTTTACACATATGGATAGTATACTCATCACTTTACACATATGGATAGTATACTCATCACTTTACACATATGGATAGTATACTCATCACTCTACACATATGGATATATACTCATCACTTTACACATATGGATAGTATACTCATCACTTTACACATATGGATAGTATACTCATCACTTTACACATATGGATATATACTCATCACTCTACACATATGGATAGTATACTCATCACTTTACACATATGGATATATACTCATCAGTTTATACATATGGATAGTATACTCATCACTTTACACATATGGATAATATACTCATCACTTTACACATATGGATAGTATACTCATCAGTTTATACATATGGATAGTATACTCATCACTTTACACATATAGAGAGTATACTCATCACTTTACACATATGGATAGTATACTCATCACTTTACACATATGGATATATACTCATCACTTTACACATATGGATATATACTCAACAGTTTATACATATGGATAGTATACTCATCACTTTACACATATGGATAGTATACTCATCAGTTTATACATATGGATAGTATACTCATCACTTTACACATATGGGTAGTATACTCATCAGCTTATACATATGGATATATACTCATCACTTTACACACATGGATAGTATACTCATCACTTTACACATATGGATAGTATTCTCATCACTTTACACATATGGATAGTATACTCATCACTTTACACATATGGATAGTATACTCATCACTTTACACATGGATAGTATACTCATCAGTTTATACATATGGATAGTATACTCATCACTCTACACATATGGATAGTATACTCATCACTTTACACATATGGATAGTATTCTCATCACTTCACACATATGGATATATACTCATCACTTTACACATATGGATAGTATACTCATCACTTTACACATATGGATAGTATTCTCATCACTTTACACATATGGATAGTATACTCATCACTTTACACATATGGATAGTATTTTCATCACTTTACACATATGGATATATACTCATCACTTTACACATATGGATAGTATACTCATCACTTTACACATATAGATAGTATGCTCCTCACTTTACACATATGGATATATACTCATCACTTTACACATATGGATAGTATACTCATCACTTTACACATATAGATAGTATACTAATCAGTTTACACATATGGATAGTATACTCATGACTTTACACATATGGATAGTATACTCATCACTTTACACATATAGATAGTATACTCATCACTTTACACATATAGATAGTATACTAATCAGTTTATACATATGGATAGTATACTCATCACTTTACACATATGGATAGTATACTCTTCAGTTTATACATATGGATAGTATACTCATCACTTTACACATATGGATAGTATACTCATCACTTAGCACATATGGATATATACTCATCACTTTACACATATAGATATATACTCATCAGTTTATACATATGGATAGTATACTCATCACTTTACACATATGGATAGTATACTCATCACTTTACACATATGGATAGTATACTCATCAGTTTATACATATGGATAGTATACTCATCACTTTACATATATGGATAGTATACTCATCACTTTACACATATGGATAGTATACTCATCACTTTACACATATTGATAGTATACTCGTCAGTTTATACATATGGATAGTATACTCATCACTTTACACATATGGATAGTATACTCATCACTTTACACATATGGATATATACTCATCAGTTTACACATATGGATAGTATACTCATCACTTTACACATATGGATAGTATACTCATCAGTTTATACATATGGATAGTATGCTCCTCACTTTACCCATATGGATATATACTCATCACTTTACACATATGGATATATACTCATCGCTTTACACATATGGATAGTATACTCATCAGTTTACACATATGGATAGTATACTCATCACTTTACACATGGATATATACTCATCACTTTACACATATGGATAGTATACTCATCAGTTTACACATATGGATAGTATACTCATCAGTTTACACATATGGATAGTATACTCATCACTTTACACATATGGATAGTATACTCATCACTTTACACATATGGATATATACTCATCACTTTACACATATGGATAGTATACTCATCACTTTACACATATGGATATATACTCATCACTTTACACATATGGATAGTATACTCATCACTTTACACATATGGTTAGTATACTCATCACTCTACACATATGGATATATACTCATCACTTTACACATATGGATAGTATACTCATCACTTTACACATATGGATAGTATACTCATCACTCTACACATATGGATATATACTCATCAGTTTATACATATGGATAGTATACTCATCACTTTACACATATGGATAGTATACTCATCACTTTACACATATGGATATATACTCATCAGTTTACACACATGGATAGTATACTCATCACTTTACACATATGGATAGTATACTCATCACTCTACACATATGGATATATACTCATCACTTTACACATATGGATAGTATACTCATCACTTTACACATATGGATAGTATACTCATCACTTTACACATATGGATAGTATACTCATCACTTTACACATATGGATAGTATACTCATCACTTTACACATATGGATAGTATACTCATCAGTTTATACATATGGATAGTATACTCATCACTCTACACATATGGATAGTATACTCATCACTTTACACATATGGATAGTATACTCATCACTCTACACATATGGATAGTATACTCATCACTTTACACATATAGATGGTATACTCATCACTTTACACATATGGATAGTATACTCATCACTTTACACATATGGATATATACTCATCACTTTACACATATGGATATATACTCATCAGTTTATACATATGGATAGTATACTCATCACTTTACACATATGGATAGTATACCTATCAGTTTATACATATGGATAGTATACTCATCACTTTACACATATGGGTAGTATACTCATCAGCTTATACATATGGATATATACTCATCACTTTACACACATGGATAGTATACTCATCACTTTACACACATGGATAGTATTCTCATCACTTTACACATATGGATAGTATACTCATCACTTTACACATATGGATTGTATTCTCATCACTTTACACATATGAATAGTATACTCATCACTTTACACATATGGATAGTATACTTATCACTTTACACACATGGATAGTATACTCATCAGTTTATACATATGGATAGTATACTCATCACTCTACACATATGGATAGTATACTCATCACTTTACACATATGGATAGTATTCTCATCACTTTACACATATGGATATATACTCATCACTTTACACATATGGATAGTATACTCATCACTTTACACATATGGATAGTATACTCATCACTTTACACATATGGATATATACTCATCACTTTACACATATGGATAGTATACTCATCACTTTACACATATGGATAGTATTCTCATCACTTTACACATATGGATATATACTCATCACTTTACACATATGGATAGTATACTCATCACTTTACACATATGGATAGTATACTCATCAGTTTATACATATGGATAGTTTACTCATCACTTTACACATATGGGTAGTATAATCATCAGCTTATACATATGGATATATACTCATCACTTTACACATATGGATAGTATACTCATCACTTTACACATATAGATAGTATACTCATCACTTTACACATATAGATAGTATACTAATCAGTTTACACATATGGATAGTATACTCATGACTTTACACATATGGATAGTATACTCATCACTTTACACATATGGATATATACTCATCACTTTACACATATGGATAGTATACTCATCACGTTACACATTTGGATATATACTCATCAGCTTATACATATGGATATATACTCATCACTTTACACATATAGATAGTATACTCATCACTTTACACATATGGATATACTCATCAATTTACACATATGGATATATACTCATCACTTTACACATATAGATAGTATACTCATCAGTTTGTACATATGGATAGTATACTCATCAGTTTACACATATGGATAGTATACTCATCACTTTACATATATGGATAGTATACTCATCACTTTACACATATGGATAGTATACTCATCAGTTTACACATATGGATAGTATACTCAACACTTTACACATATGGATAGTATACTCATCACTTTACACATATGGATATATACTCATCAGTTTATACATATGGATAGTATACTCATCACTTTACACATATGGATATATACTCATCACTTTACACATATAGATAGTATATTCATCAGTTTATACATATGGATAGTATACTCATCACTTTACATATATGGATAGTATACTCATCAGTTTATACATATGGATAGTATACTCATCACTTTACATATATGGATAGTATACTCATTAGTTTACACATATGGATAGTATACTCATCACTTTACACATATGAATAGTATACTCATCACTTTACACATATTGATAGTATACTCATCACTTTACATATATTGATAGTATACCCGTCAGTTTATACATATGGATAGTATACTCATCACTTTACACATATGGATAGTATACTCATAACTTTACACATATGGATAGTATACTCATCACTCTACACATATGGATAGTATTCTCATCACTTTACACATATTGATAGTATACTCGTCAGTTTATACATATGGATAGTATACTCATCACTTTACACATATGGATAGTATACTCATCACTTTACACATATTGATAGTATACTCGTCAGTTTATACATATGGATAGTATGCTCATCACTTTACACATATGGATAGCATACTCATCAGTTTACACATATGGATATATACTCATCACTTTACACATATGGATAGTATACTCATCAGTTTATACATATGGATAGTATGCTCCTCACTTTACCCATATGGATAGTATACTCATCAGTTTACACATATGGATATATACTCATCACTTTACACATATGGATAGTATACTCATCAGTTTATACATATGGATAGTATGCTCCTCACTTTACCCATATGGATAGTATACTCATCACTCTACACATATGGATATATACTCATCACTTTACATATATGGATATATACTCATCACTTTACACATATTGGGGGGGGGGGATTTATCATTATATATACACAGTTTTCACTGTCTATATTGCACAATCTTTTAAGCGCAATTCCATTTTTTGCATGTTTTTTGCTAAATTTTTGAGAAAACTTTGAAAAGTTGAATTCTAAATCACGGTGTACGGTAGAGCTTATTATGTGGTGGACATCGATTTATCATCTGCGTCTTTTCTCTTTACACGCACACATTTTGTGCAAGTCCTGATTTTATGGCGCAAACATGCACCATCAAGGAGGACACTTAATGTTATAAGAATAAGTCCAGCAATATGTAATACATATATAGATTAGACTCAGGTCTGTACAGACTGTAGATCTGTAGAACTGTGTAAAATTCAAACTCCTGCTGTTCTTGATGAGTGCAGGAGATTGTACCTGTGTACTGTAACCATGGTGACTGTACAGCTAAGAAAATACCACTGCAGGGAGGGAGAAGGAGGTAGGGCTGTTAGGTCTATGTATATGTGTGATCATGTGTATGAAGCAGAGCTGAGTGTGTGATTGTGTATATGCAGCAGAGGTGAGTGTGTTATTGTATGTATGCAGCAGGGCTGAGTGTGTGATTGTAATATGCAGCAGAGCTGAGTGTGTGATTGTGATATGCAGCAGAGCTGAGTGTGTGATTGTGTATATCCAGCAGAGCTGAGTGTGGGATTGTGTGTATGCAGCAGAGCTGAGTGTGTGCGTGGTAATGCATACACATAATCACACATTCAGCTCTGCTCCATACACATGCCGCACACTCATTTCTGCTACATGTATCTGTGTCTACAATAGACACCTAATGATAAATCTCCCCCATGGATAGTATACTCATCAGTATACACATACGCCCAAAGAAATTGCTGTAGTTCGGGCCAAAAACAGCTAAAATAAAGAGCCCAATATTTAATTTTATGTTTAATTTTAAAATGATCTCTCTAGTGCTTTCCAAACTTTTCATGTTGGTGACCGCCTTTTTAGACATCCATAGTTTGGTGACACACGCTTTGCTGTACCTGTATAGTTCACTGGCTACAATGCTACTGCCCTGTTCCATTTCATCCTTCCATCACTCCCTGCACCATTTTATCCCCCCCTTTATCACTCCCCCTTCATTATCCCCTGTGCCATTTTCTCTCCCCCTTCATCACCCCCCTGTGACATTTTATCCCCCTTTTCATCACCCCCTGTGCCATATCATTCCCCACTCCCCTCCTCCCTCTGATCCCCTGCTGTGAACTTCTCAGCTGTACTGTGTCCCTTGGTGCGCTCCAGCAGGCTCAGGTGCAAGGGCCTGGCATCTCGGCAGGTCCAGTGTCCTCCTGCTCTGCGGTGTAACGTCAGGGGTTTCACTTGTCAGTGTGGCCATGGCCCGTGGTGCTGCATATTTTGCACAAATAGCGAGTGCCTTGGCCACTTAAAATCAGTAAGGGTGGGTGACACCTCTAGGGACCCCACCTATGTTGAGATTGAGGGCTCCCTGGCCCCCTTAAGACTTTTCGAAGCCAGCGGAGGTGGTGTGAAGCTGAAAACGGCTGAACATAATTATGCAATTTGGATAGCTCCAATTGACTTTAATGGAAGTTGCACAAACAGTGTAGCCATCTTACAGCCTACAGCTGCTTTTAGACTATATTTGTTGGCTGCAAACAGGCAGCAAAAAAGATGCTTAAAGTGCTCAAAAATGTGTGTGGTGAGGAGCCCGCTAGATATTCAGTTGCATATGTTTGGGGTGTGCTTTGGTGTAATGCTTCTGTACACAGTGTGAGCTGTGCCTTAGATGTTTTCACACACTTAAAGGGGTACTCAGGAGGAATACAAATGTTTTCAAATCAACTGGTGCCAGAACATTATGCAGAACTGTACATTACTTCTATATAAAAATCTTAATCCTTCCAGTACTTATCAGCTGCTGTATGCTCCAGTGGAAGTTGTGTAGTTCTTTCCAGTCTGACCACAGTGCTCTCTGTTGCCACCTCTGTCCTTTTCAGGAACTGTCCAGAGCAGGAGAGGTTTGCTATGGGGATTTGCTCCTGAACAGTTCCTGAAACAGACAGAGGTGGCAGCAGAGAGCACTGTGGTCAGACTGGAAAGAACCATACATCCCGTTTCCCATTCCTTATCAATCCACTTCTGGTTTTGGCTCGGTTTTCAGCCGAATGTTAGGTAAATAAGAATATGGGTTTTAATGATCCTCTCTTTCTTTTCAGATCTGTACCTGATGCATTGGCCTGATGTTCAGATTCCTGGCAAGAGTTCTCGGGAGGGGAGAGCAGAGACATGGAAGGCTCTGGAGGATTTGTATTACAGAGGTAACATTTCTTATTGCCCGCTCTTCATACAGTACAGCTGACCATACACATTAGACATGTCTCAGTAGACTGACCACAAATACCTTCTATCCGTTGCTTAGCTTACTCCCTCAGTGCTGGGTCTCTTCATCCGATCACTGCAGGCTGCTCTACAGAGCAGCCTGCAGTGATCGGATGAAGAGACCCAGCACTGAAGGAGTAAGCTAAGCAACACTGAGGGAGTAAGCTAAGCAACACTGAGGGAGTAAGCTAAGCAACACTGAGGGAGTAAGCTAAGCAACACTGAGGGAGTAAGCTAAGCAACACTGAGGGAGTAAGCTAAGCAACACTAAGGGAGTAAACTAAGTAACACTGAGGGAGTAAGCTAAGTAACACTGAGGAAGTAAGCTAAGCAACACTGAGGGAGTAAGCTAAGTAACACTGAGGGAGTAAGCTAAGTAACACTGAGGGAGTAAGCTAAGTAACACTGAGGAAGTAAGCTAAGCAACACTGAGGGAGTAAGCTAAGTAACACTGAGGGAGTAAGCTAAGCAACACTGAGGGAGTAAGCTAAGCAACACTGAGGGAGTAAGCTAAGCAACACTGAGGGAGTAAGCTAAGTAACACTGAAGGAGTAAGCTAAGTAACACTGAGGGAGTAAGCTAAGTAACACTGAGGGAGTAAGCTAAGTAACACTGAGGGAGTAAGCTAAGTAACACTGAGGGAGTAAGCTAAGTAACACTGAGGGAGTAAGCTAAGTAACACTGAGGGAGTAAGCTAAGTAACACTGAGGGAGTAAGCTAAGTAACACTGAGGGAGTAAGCTAAGCAACACTGAGGGAGTAAGCTAAGTAACACTGAGGGAGTAAGCTAAGCAACACTGAGGGAGTAAGCTAAGTAACACTGAGGGAGTAAGCTAAGTAACACTGAGGGAGTAAGCTAAGCAACACTGAGGGAGTAAGCTAAGTAACACTGAGGGAGTAAGCTAAGTAACACTGAGGGAGTAAGCAAAGTAACACTGAGGGAGTAAGCAAAGTAACACTGAGGGAGTAAGCTAAGTAACACTGAGGGAGTAAGCTAAGTAACACTGAGGGAGTAAGCTAAGTAACACTGAGGGAGTAAGCTAAGTAACACTGAGGGAGTAAGCTAAGTAACACTGAGGGAGTAAGCTAAGTAACACTGAGGGAGTAAGCTAAGTAACACTGAGGGAGTAAGCTAAGCAACACTGAGGGAGTAAGCTAAGCAACTGTTTTCAGGCTGCAGCCTGATAGGACAGGAGTGAGCACAGAGGAGTGCTAGCCCCGCCCTCACCACCTGGACTTTGTCCCAGCCTATGTCTCAGTTTGGACAAAGGATAGGGGTAAGTATCAGATCACTGGGACCCCCGTGATCTCCTGCACGGTGCCCCACAGCCCTCCCCATGCACGGAGCGGGGGTTGTCACATCCCTTCCATGCATCTCTATGGGAGAGCCAGAGGTATACAAGTACAGCTCTTCAACTCTCTCATAGAGATAAATGGAGGGCACATGCCACCCCTCACTCTGTGTATGAGAAGGGCCTGAGTGCCATGCAGAAGATCGCAAGGGGGATGAGGTTGGGGGGGGGGGGTCTTTGGGGTCCCAGCAGTCGTAATCCCCCCACAATCTGACTCTTATCCCCTATCCTTTGGAGAGGGGATACATTTTCCTAAGCTGGAAAACCCTTTAAAGGGGTACTCCGGTGGAAATTTTTGTTTTGTTTTTAAATCAACTGGTGCCAGAAAGTTAAACAGATTTTGTAAATTACTTCTATTAAAAAATCTTTACCCTTCCAGTACTTTTTAGCAGCTGCATGCTACAGAGGAAATTCTTTTCTTTTTGAATTTATTTTTTGTCTTCTCCACAGTGCTCTCTGCTGACACCTGATGCCTGTATCAAGAACTGTCCAGAGCAGGAGAAAATCCCCATTGCAAACATATGCTACTCTGGACAGTTCCTGATACGGACAGAGGTGTCAGCAGAGAGCACTGTGGACAAGACAAAAAAGAAATTCAAAAAGAATAGAATTTTCTCTGTAGCATACAGCTGCTAAAAAGTACTGGAAGTGTAAAGATTTTTTAATAGAAGTAATTTACAAATCTGTTTAACTTTCTGGCACCCAAAAAAATAAATGTTTTCCACTGGAGTACCCCTTTAACATCTGTCTGTGAAAATTGACAATTAAAATTGACTAGTCATTTGTACGATAATTCATCAACCACATTAGAAAGGACTCCCCAGGGACGAGAAGAGCTTCAGTTCTGTATAGTCCGGTATAAAGTCTTATCGCCACCAGTTTTGCTACGTTAAAGCAAAATAATTAAGATACAACGAACAAAAGGCTGCGCAATAGAGATAAGACGTCTTCTACTAATAATATCGTTTGACCACGGCAACCTCCTGCAATTTTGGTAACTTTATCGCAGGCTTCAGGGACACTGAATAACGTAGGCGATAGGCGTCCTCCATCACTGGAGCGATTCTTAGTCTGTTATCACGTCTATGGCTGCACACAACTAGAGGAGGAAATGTGGACACCTGTTAGACATGAGGAACTGTGTAGCCGAGGATAAAGAAGTGAGAAACGAAATGTGTGTAAAGCAGATTATATGACAGTACCGTCAATGTCGTGTTCTTTAATAGATAATTTCCTCCCCCTAGAGGCATGCGTTCATATCTAGCGGAGTAAGATTAAAGAGTCCTGGACAAGTGCGACAAATGTGCTCATATATAACAGACATGTTTTGCCCTGATAGGGAAATCAAATCGAAGCAGGGCACCAGGAACCTGAAAAAGTACTATTAAAGGGGTACTCCACTGCCCCAGCGTTCGGAACATTTTGTTCCGAACGCTGGGTGTGGGTGGCGGGAGTTGTGACGTCACGGACACGCCCCTCGTGATGTCATGCTACCCCCCTCAATGCAAGTCTATGGGAGGGGGCGTGGCCCGCTCCCATAGACTTGCACTGAGGGGGCGTGACATGACTTCACATGGGGCGTGGCCTTGACGTCACGACCCCTGCAGCCCACACCCAGCGTTCGGAACAAAATGTTCCAAACGCTGGGGCAGTGGAGTACCCCTTTAAAGAGGTACTCCACTCCCCAGTGTTCGGAACATTAATTCTGAACGCTGGGTGTGGTTTCAGGGATAGCCATGCCCCCTAGTTATGTCACGTCCCGCCCCTCGTAATGTCATACCCCGCCCACTCAATGCAAGTCTATGGGATGGGGTGCGATGGCCATCCCATAGACTTGCATTGAGGGGGGCAGGGCGTGACGTCCCGAGGGGGCGTGAGGACCCCTGAAGTCCACTCCCAGCGTTCAGAACTAAATGTTCCGAATGCTGGGGCAGTGGAGTACCCCTTTAAAGTTCCGAACACTGGGTGCGGGTTTTGGGGGTAGCCACGCACTCTAGTGACGTCACGTCCCGCCCCTTGTGACATCATGCCTCGCCCCTCGTGATGTCACACCCCACCCACTCAGTGCAAGTCTATGTCACCGCAGGCCAGACCCAGTTTTCGGAACAAAATGTTCTGAAGAGGTACTCCACTCCCCAGCGTTCGGAACATTTAGTTTTGAACGCTGGGTGTGGGTTTCGGGGGCAGCCATGCCCCCTAGTGTCGTCACGTCCCGCTCCTCGTGACATCATGCCCCACCCCTCGTCTTGTCATACCCAGCCCACTCAATGCAAGTCTATGGGAGGGGGTGTGACGGCCGTCACACCCCCTCCCATAGACTTGCATTGAGGGGGCAGGGCATTATGTCACGATGGGGCATGACGACCCCTTAAGCCCACTCCCAGCGTTCAGAACTAAATGTTCCGGACGATGGGGCAGTGGAGTACCCCTCTAAATTCACTTTTGGATCTACTTTTGATCGTATGATCAGTGGTGGACTCAGAATAAAGGCCATCTTAGAGATACAGTAAGGCCATGTTCACATTGGGGAATTTACGAGTGGAATTTACGCTTTGGAAATTCCGTTGCCGCAGAGTCCCATTGTTTTCAAAGATAATAAATAGAAATAATGACATATATCAGACTATACTGTATGTGAAGGTGAGAAAATAAAGAAATAGAAGGGTTATGTAGGTCAGAAGCCGACTGGCTATAGATGTAGGACATAGATCTAGTAGGGATGTCCCCATAGAGAAGGGTCTGAGATTTTGACAGATACAGAGCAACTGAAGTCTCAGGGTCTGATGTGACTGAGATTAGTCAGTATAGATGCTTCCTACTTTGTGTAGTTTTCCATAGGAGGAACCTGTATGAGGTCTGTCTGCAGATTGTGGGCATCAGATAGTTTTTTCGTGACATATTCTACATTAACATAGTGGTAAATTTTCGTCGATACTTGCATAATTTCTTGGTGAAAAATTCCAAAATTTCATGAACAATTTGAAAATTTAACATTTCTATAACTTTTGAAGCTCTCTGCTTGTAAGGAAAATAGACATTCCAAATAAACTATATATTGATTCACATATACAATATGTCTAATTTATGTTTGCATCATAAAGCTGACGTGTTTTTACTTTTGGAAGACACCAGAGGGCTTCAAAGTTCAGCAGCAATTTTCTAATTTTTCGCAAAATTTTGAAAATCGGAATTTTTTATGGACCAGTTCAGTTTTGAAGTGGATATGAAGGGCCTTCATATTAGAAATACCCCATAAATTACCCCATTATAAAAACTGCACCCCTCAAAGTATTCAAAATGACATTCAGGGGTTGTTAACCCTTTAAATGTTTCACAGGAATAGCAGCAAAGTGAAGGAGAAATTTGAAAATCTTCATTTTTTCCACTGGCATGTTCTTGTAGACCCAGTTTTTGAATTTTTACAAGGGGTAATAGAAGAAAAAGCCCCCCAAGATTTGTAACCCAATTTCTCTCGAGTAAAGAAATACCTCATATGTGGATGTAAAGTGCTCTGTGGGTGCAGTAGAGGGCTCAGAAGGGAAGGAGCGACAATGGGATTTTGGAGAGTGATTTTTGCTGAAATGGTTTTTGGGGGGCATGTCTCATTTAGGAAGCCCCTATGGTGCAATAACAGCAAGGGGTACAGTGAGCCTTAACACCCCACAGGTGTTTGACGACTTTTCGTTAAAGTTGGATGTGTAAATGAAAAAAACAATTTTTTCACTAAAATGCTGGGTTTTCCCCAAATTTTACATTTTTACAAGGGGTAATAGGAGAAATGCCCCTCAAAATTTGTAACCCCATTTCTTCTGAGTATGGAAATACCCCATGTTTGGAGGTCAAGTGCTCTGCTGGCGCACTACAATGCTCAGAAAAGAAGGAGCACCATTGAGCTTTTGGAGAGAGACTTTGGTTGTAATAGAAGTCAGGGGCCTTGTGCGTTTACAAAGCCCCTCATGGTGCAAGAACTGTGGACGCCCCCCCCCCCCCCCCACATGTGACCCTATTTTTGGAACTACATCCCTCACAGAATTTAATAAGGGGTGCAGGGAGCATTTACACCCCACTGGCGTTTGACAGATCTTTGGAACAGTGGGCTGTGCAAATGAAAAATAAAATTTTGGTCAGATGCGGGGAGCAGGCTCGTGATGTCACAGTCACGCTCCGCTCGTGACATCACAACCATGCCCCCTCAATGCATGTCTATGGGAGGGAGCGTGATGGCCGTGACATCACGAGCCTCTGGCGCTGCACCCGACGCTCTAAGCAAACACCAGGTTAGCAGGGAGATCACTGGGATCCCAGCGGCGGGACCTCCGCGATCAGACATCTTATCCCCAATCTTTTGGATAGGGGATAAGATGTCTAGGGGCAGAGTACCCCTTTAAAATAATACAAAAAAACAACACATTTTTTCCCCAACATTCTGCTCTTAATATATCATAATGAGAATAGAATTTTGGAGGTTTTAGCAAATTTATTAGAAATGAAAAACAAAAATTTAGCATAGACATTATTTAGACCCTTTTCTATGACACTTGATATTTAGGCTCTGGCTCCTCCCATTTCTCTTGATGATCTCTGATATATTTCTCTTCCTTGATTTCAATCACAGCTGATTCAGCTGATTGAACAGGATTAGGAAAGACTCGGCCCTGTCTATATAAGGTCTCACAGCTGACAATGCAAATCGGAGCAAAAATGAAGCCAAGAGGGGGAAAGAAATGCCTGCAGACCTCACAGTGGAGGTCACAGTGGAGCCACAGATCTGGAGAAGAGAACAAAAACATTTTGGCTGCACTTAAAATCCCCAGAAGCACAGTGGCCTCCATAATTTTTACATGGAATAAGTTTGTTACAACCAAGATTCATCCTAGAACTAGCGGCCCCACCAAACTAAGTTATCGGGGAAGAACAGCCATGGTAAGAGAGGTGACCAAGAACTCAATAATCATTCTGTCTGAGCTCCAAAGATCCTGTGTGCAGATGGACAAAAACGTTCTCGAGTAGCCGAGCCAGAACCCTGAAGCCAATGGAACATCTCTCGAGAAACCCGAAAATGGCTTCTACCGACGGCCCCCATCCATCCTGGCAGAGCTTGAGAGGATCTGCAGAGAACAATGGCAGAAATTTCCCAAATCCAGTTGTGTAAACCTTGTGGCCTCATCCCCAAGAAGACTGGAGGCTGGAATCACTGCCAAAGGGGCTTCAACTAAGTCCTGAGTATTTCCAAACCTGCAAATCGCAGGACCTTTGGGTTTTTTCCATGCGCCTTTTCTACGTGGGACATCAGTCGGGGGCCTTCCTTGTCTCCCAGTGCGGTTGGAGTAAAAATGCTCCCTAAAAACTTTTAACATTTTTTTATTACTTTGTCAATATGGAGTATTGATTTTTTTCTTTTATCTTTTTTTTGCACAAGACTGCAACAAAAAGTGACAGGTTCTGAATTGTATAGTGGGGAAATACTATGAGCGTCTTGTATGTAATATTAAAGATTAGGACAGGTCGAAAACAATCTGCAGAGAGTACCTGCTAACCATACAGAGGTGACGAATGTCAGAGCTTTAGGGTACATCTATACACACCCCATCTGGGGATAATACCTCAGCATAAATAGACACATATGAGGACCTTTTAAAACTTTTAAGCTGCTGGTGACCACTTCTTCGGTCTCCAATGCATAACTTAAAACAGAGGTGTAAAGATCATGGCCCCAATGCAAAGACTGTTATAGCTCCCCCCACCTACCATGTGCTTATTATAATACTGGTGTCTTCTTAAAGGGGTATTCCAGGAATTTGTTGGTGTACTTCATAATATAGTGTCTGTACCTGTGAGTACAGACACCATATTGGCAAATTCATTTGTGTTTCAATGGGTGGGGTGGCTGATGTGTGGGAGGAAAGTGACCTCACACTTACAAACAAGGAATTATGGGACATGTAGTTTGAGAGAATGGACATCAACAGAAAATATCCAGTTCACAAAAAGCTAGCTACAGTGTTATGGTAGTCTCACAACATAGCCAGTTAGCCCCAAGACAAGCGCAGATCCTTCCTAAGCATGTCCATTACTGTCTGCCAGGTAGGTACTAAAATCACCTTATGGTGGAGAACCCTTTAAAGGAGAAATGTGGCAGAAATATTTTAAGTTCCCATGTACCCAGGCTGCAAAAACTAAAAAAAAAAAAAAAAAAAAAAAAAACTTTAAAGGGTTACTCTGCTGCTCAGCACAAACTTTTCCAAACGCTGGAGCCGGGAGCTCGTGATGTCATAGCTCTGTCCCCACATGACATCACACCCCGCCCCCTCAATGCAAGTTTATGGGAGGGGGCCTGACAGCCATCACGCCCCCTCCAATAGACTTGCATTGAGGGGGCGGGGCGATATGGCATGAGGGGGCAGGGCTATGACATCACGAGCTCTGGTATCGGCGTCCCGTTCCTCCGGCACTGCTCGGCTTCCTGCATCTTAGGCTCGGAACGTCACACTGCGGTCAGCGTATCGTCGGCCGCAGCGATGTCCTGCCTTTTTTTTTTTACGTTTTTGTAGCCCGGGCACAGGGGAACTTAAAAGATTTCTGCCGCATTTCTCCTTTAAGATTTCTTCCCGGGGCTTCAGCACAGGTAACCTCATCCGCCTCTTCTCAAAGAATAACACGTTTCTAGTAAAGCCTCTTCATATTGAAATAGACAGGAAATGTATAGGTGGGAAGTGTATAGGTGGCCATATACGTTAGATGAATGATGGCCAAACCCATCGATTTCAGTGGGATCGGGTGACCAGCTATTGTCCAGACCAGCTATAAGCCAACACCAGAGTAGTTACTTTACTTCTCCCTATTGAGTACACATGTATACCTATGTGCATCGGGAAAAGCAGGCTGGGAGGAATAGCTGTCATCCGGACGAGTGTTCCACTGACAGTCTATGGTGTATGGACACCTGAAGGCTCTGCTTACACCATGACATCCATGGACGAGGGGGCACTCCCTCCGTCTGGAGAAGAAAAAGTTTAGTCTAAAGGGGCGACACGCCTTCTTTACCGTGAGGACTGTGAATTTATGGAACAGTCTACCTCAGGAACTGGTCACAGCAGGAACAATTAACAGCTTTAAAACAGGATTAGATACATTCCTGGAACAAAATAACATTAATGCTTATGAAGAAATATAAAATCCCATCCCTTCCCCAATATCGCGCCACACCCCTACCCCTTAATTCCCTGGTTGAACTTGATGGACATATGTCTTTTTTCGACCGTACTAACTATGTAACTATGTAACTATGTATAACAGAGCCATGATATTTATGATAGATCATCAACAAATCCCAACTGGGCCCATTTTCTTCAATTGAATCTGAATTCTGCTACCTTTGATGGCAAGCATATAATGCCTCCAACTTACCGTATTTTTCGCCCTATAGGACGCACCGGCATATAAGACGCACCCAATTTTAAAGGTGCAAAATCTAGAAAAAAAAGATTCTGAACCCAACAGTGATCTTCAACCTGCGGACCTCCAGATGTTGCAAAACTACAACTCCCAGCATGCCCGGACAGCCGTTGGCTGTCCGGGCATGCTGGGAGTTGTAGTTTTGCAACATCTGGAGTTCCGCAGGTTGAAGACCACTGGATATGAGGTAATACTCACGTGTCCCCGCCGCTCAGGACCCGTCACCGCTACCCGGGATGTTGCTCCATCGCTGTCGCCACGTCCCCGTGGTGTCCCCGACGCTCCGGACGTCTTCTTCCTCGGGATCCACGCTCTCCGTCTCCGTCATCACGTCGCTATGCACGCCGCTCCTATTGGATGACCGCGACGATGTGATGGCGTTGAAGGAGAGCGCCGGCCATGCAGGGGATCCCGGCACGGAGCAGACACCGAGGAGGCAGGTAAGGTCCCTCCCGGTGTCCTGTAAGCTGTTTGGGACGCCGCGATTTCACCGCGGCGGTCCCGAACAGCCTGACTGAGCAGCCGGGTTAGTGTCACTTTCCCTTCAGACGCGGCGGTCAGCTTTGATCGCCGCGTCTGAAGGGTTAATACAGGGCATCACCGCGATCGGTGATGTCCTGTATTAGCCGCGGGTCCCGGCCGTTGATGGCCGCAGGGACCGCCGCGATAGGGGTGTATTCGACGCACCAACTTTTTCCCCCCAGTTTTGGGGAATAAAAAGTGCGTCTTATACGGTGAAAAATGCGGTATCTTCTCTTCAACAGCACTGGAAAGACAAATACATTTCCTGATTTTAACCAGTGCAAAAAGGGATATACTTAGTAATATGTAGAATGTACATAGGAATTGGTAGTATGTGACATTTGCAGTGTTAGTTCCCTCAATTCAGATCAACCACTTGGGAAGGGGATTTAACTGAAAGCTTTAAGACGCTATCCTTGTTTTATTATTTTTTACCTTTTCTGATCCCCTGTTCAGGCTCCAGCTGGTACCATGGTCTTTCTTTTGGAGCGGTGGACACGTGACCACCACATCCAATCAGCGGCTTAGGCAGTCATGGGCTGCACTCCCCCCCCCCCCCCCCCCCTCACTGCTCAGTAATGGAAGCCATGATGCCCGGAGTACCATTTGGGATTGCTGAGGCCGCTGATTGGCCACATGGCAACCGCTCCAAAAGAAAGATCGGGGTGTGGACTGGCGTCTGAACAGGGGATCAGCACGGGATCGGAACGGTAAGTACAACCCAAGTCCTCTAATGGGAAGTGTCATAGAATAAAATGGGATATTTCATAAATGTAGACCACCCTAAAGTGGTTTCTAGAGCAATGTTCTTCTTCAAGAACATGGCCAGTATGCCTAATATATGGTGGAAATAATGATGGAAATGTGTGACCGGGATCTGGTCTTGATAACGGGGTTATTTTCTCAGATATGTAGAGACTTGACTGTGCACTCTTCTTCATCAGGGGTCTGTCGTTCTATTGGAGTCAGCAACTTTCTAATCCATCACTTGGAGCAGCTGAAGGAAAACTGTGATGTGGTTCCGCACCTCAACCAGGTAAAGAATATAGTCTTAAATATATACAGTGATCCCTCAACTTACAGTGGCCTCAACATACAATAGTTTCAACATACAATGGTCTTTTCGGGACCATTGTAACTTGAAACCAGACTCAACGTACAATACTACAGACAGTCCAGATCTGGAGGAACTGACCAATCAGAATGGGCATTCACTGGTAAACCACCTCTATTACTGAAATGCATGCACTGACTGGTGTCTGGTAGCGCCCCCTACAGTACAGGGAGGTATTACATGTTCTGTACTCTTTACCTGTATTACTGAAATGTATGCACTGACTGGTGTCTGGTAGCGCCCCCTACAGTACATGGAGGTATTACATGTTCTGTACTCTTTACCTGTATTACTGAAGTGTATGCACTGACTGGTGTCTGGTAGTGCCCTCTACAGTACAGGGAGGTATTACATGTTCTGTACTCTTTACCTGTATTACTGAAGTGTATGCACTGACTGGTGTCTGGTAGCGCCCCCTACAGTACAGGGAGGTATTACATGTTCTGTACTACTATTTACCTGTATTACTGAAGTGTATGCACTGACTGGTGTCTGGTAGTGCCCCCTACAGTACAGGGAGGTATTACATGTTCTGTACTCTTTACCTGTATTACTGAAGTGTATGCACTGACTGGTGTCTGGTAGCACCCCCTACAGTACAGGGAGGAACTACAAGTTCTGTACTACTCCTTACCTGCACCAGGGTTAGCTGCTCTTTTAGACACCAAGTAAGGGCGGCTCCATTTGGGACACTGTGTACTGTACAGGACCCTGAAGAAGCTCCTGTCCTCTACATAAACCATTGTTTCCCAACCAGGGTGCCTCCAGCTGTTGCAAAACTACAACTCCCAGCATGCCCGGACAGCCAACGGCTGTCCGGGCATTCTGGGAGTTGTAGTTTTGCAACAGCTGGAGGCACCCTGGATGGGAAACACTGACCTAGACAGTGATTACAGCTCCCAGCAGCTCCTTCTTACTTTTATATGTAAGGATTTGCTTTATCTATATTAGTTATCTTCTTATTTTTCTTTAATCCTCACTTTTTTTCCCTATTTTTGGATGACATTTTGGTGGCTTCAGAACCAATTACCAGGTTTCCATAGAGTTCTGGTCTCAACATACAATGGTTTCAACATACAATGGTCGTCCTGGAACCGATTAATATTGTAACTTGAGGGACCACTGTACTTTATTCACTTTTTTTTTAATCCGCAGAAACAAATATTTGTGTTTTTTTTTGTTTTGTTCTCCTCAATGAACTCTTTTAATAATATGTGCCTTCGTGCAGAGCGCTGCATCGCCTCCTTCATGTGTCATCGTGCTTATTACTCATTCCTAAACTATTTCAAATAAAATTTTCTTCCGATGAAGAATTATTGTTATTATAATTATCATTATTATTAGTTAATTAGAAGTTAAATAGGTTTCTCGGAAATTGAATTATTTTTAAGCATAGGGTGTAAAGGTCCATCCTCCACAGCTGCCATTCTGACAGCGCAAGATCCCCCCCTTGCCCACTGATGTCTGCAGGAACTGACAGTCACTGGCTATGGCAGGTCACCGCTTTGCACCCAAAATATTCCCCAGCCAATCCGTGTTAATCGGCCGGTTTGTCAGGTAGCTTTACGAGCCACACGCTGCACAGAAAGCTTGCTAGCATTGTGTGAAAGTGTTCTTTTGTATGCTGTTCTATTACAGTGTTTAAAGGGGTACTCCGCTGCTCAGCGTTTGGAACAAACTGTTCTGAACACTGGGGCCTGCTCTGGGAGCTCGTGACATCATAGCCCCACCCCCTCATGACGTCACGCCAAGCCCCCTCAATGCAAGGCTTTGGGAGGGGGCGTCACGCCCCCTCCCATAGACTTGCATTAAGGGGGCGGGGTGTGATGTTGTGATGGGCGGGGCTATGACGTCACAAGCTCCAGCATTCAGAACAGTTTGTTCCAAACGCTGAGCAGCAGAGTACCCCTTTTAACCCTGGCATTTATCTTGACATTGTCTCGGCCTGCATTTCTGAACTTTGCTATATGTTTCTTAACCTCCCTAGCGGTATGATTCTGTCTGGAAATTTGTACCAAAAGCGGTACAATTTTTTGCACTGAATTTCACATCTCCCCCCCGCCCATTTCACATCCCCCCCCGTCACATTCTCCCCCCTCCTAGTCACATTCTTCCCCTCCCCTGTCACATCCCCCCCTGTCACATTCCCCCCCTTGTCACATTCTCCCCCTTCATGTTACATTCCCCCCCTGTCACATTCCCCCCCTTGTCACATTCTCCTCCTTCATGTCACATTCCCCCCCTGTCACATTTTCCCCCCTGTCACATTCCCCCCCTGTCACATTTTCCCCCTCTGTCACATTCCCCCCCTTGTCACATTCCCCCCTCTGTCACAACCCCCCCCCTTGTCACATTCCCCCCCTTGTCACATTCCCCCCTCTGTCACAACCCCCCCCTTGTCACATCCCCCCCCTTGTCACATTCCCCCCCTTGTCACATTCCCCCCTCTGTCACAACCCCCCCCTTGTCACATCCCCCCCTTGTCACATTCCCCCCCCCTTGTCACTTCCTCCCCCTTGTCACTTCCTCCCCCTTGTCACTTCCTCCCCCTTGTCACATCCCCCCCTCTGTCACATCCCCCCCCCCCCCTGTCACATTCCCCTCCCCCCTCCGTTTGGAACAAACAGCTCCGAACGCTGGAGCCGGCGCTGGGAGCTTGTGACGTCATAGCCCCGCCCCCTCATGCCGTCACATCCCGCCCTCTCAATGCAAGTCTATGGGAGGGGCCGTCACTCCCCCTCCCATAGACATGAATGGAGGGGGCGTGGCGTGACCTCACGTCCCCAGTCCTGGAAACCCAGAACACAGAACCACAGAACAATGCGGGGAATTCTCAAGGGATTTAGATTTGTTTTTTTGCGGTGAAAAGGTGCAAAAAAAGTTGCACATGGGTTGCATGGGACTTTTTGTGCCTTTTCACCGCACAGCAGAATAATAAAAAATCACTGTGGACAGTCAACTCTGTTAGTGGATGCAGTGGTTAGGTGTCAAATACCGTTTTGGCGTAAGTCACCACCAGGCAGGGACCATACTTAGATAAATGACTAGGCACAGGCAAATGGTTTAACCCCTATATGGTACAAACTACAACTCCGAGCATGCCCTGACAGTGAGGACATACTGGGAGTTGTAGTTTTGCAACAGCTGGAGAGTCATAGTTTGAGGCTTGCTGCTGCCCTAACATGTGTCTCTCTAAATGGTATACAACTCCCAGCATGCCCTGAGTTTTAATAAATATGAATAAGCCCTCGACCCCCCCCCCCTCCCCGCAAAAAAAATAAGTTACCCTCTTTTCCTATTTTACATATAAAAAAAAAAGTACAACAATTAAATAAATAAACATATCAGATATGAAAAAATGACTAATGATCAAAATTGTTAATTTTTGGTCACATCACATAAAAAAAACAAAAAAAAAACACCATTTTTTTTTTTTTTACCAAAACGGCACATATACTCAAAAATAGTACTGTTAAAAACTATAATGGTGCAGAAAATGAGCCCTCATACAGCCCCGTATGTGGAAAAATAAAAATGTTATAGGGGGTCATCAATGCAATACAGCAACATGCAGCACTTTACACAAATACTTTTTCCTACACAGGGGCTGTACCTGTGTTTCATGGTGGTCTCACAATTCTTCTGTGATTTTTGCCCCAAGGTTTATTTTTAACAGCAATCAAAATTAGGTTTTCCCAGGTTGCAGTGTGGCCGGAGACATTACATTACTAGTCAGGTGTTTAGAGGGAGCCTGTCTGCTTAAATGGGTGGAGCGACCACTGAGCGGAAGGGAGATCATTCTGCAGGGAATAGAAGTTTTGCACCTGCTGGAGGCACCCTTGTAACGCCGAGCGCTCCGGGTCCTGCTCCTCCCCCGCAGCGCTCGCGGCGTTCTTCTCCTCCTTGCAGCGCCCCGGTCAGACTCGCTGACCGGGAGGGCTGCTCTGTGTTTCTCGGCGGGGATGCGATCCCCACGGCAGGACATGCCTGCTTGCGGGTCGCATCCCGTGTCTCTCACCTGCCCCGTCCTCCTGCTCAGTCCCGGCGCGCGCGGCCCCGCTCTCTAGGGCGCGCGCGCGCCGGGTCTCTCAGATTTAAAGGGCCAGTGCACCATTAACTCCCTACACTATAAAAACCCACTTCCCCTTCCTGTCCCTGCCGGATCTTGTTGCCTTGTGCCAGTGAAAGCGTTCCCGTGTGTCCTTTGCCTGTTCTTTGCCTGTGTATCCAGACCCTTGCCGTTGTCCTTGACTATGAACCGTTGCTGCCTGCCCTGACTTTCTGCTACGTCTGACCTTGCCTTTTGCCTAGTCCTTCTGTACCGCGCCTGACTCAGCAGTCAGTGAGGTTGAGTCGCTACTGGGTGGAACGACCTGGGGGTTACCTGCCGCAGCAAGTCCATCCCGCTTTGCGGCGGGCTCTGGTGAAAACCAGTAACCCCTTAGATTCCGTTCCCCTGGTACGGCCCATGTCATCACCTCACTGACATAGAGGATCCACTACCTGTGTCTACCCTGCATACCACTCCGGATCCTGACAACCCTGGTCATAAAACACTGGTCTATTGCATGGAAGGGAGCACAGGTGTGCTTCAATGGGTTGGGTGGCTGATGTGTGGGAGGGGGAAAAGTGACCTCACACTTATAAACAAGGAATCATGGGACTTTTAGTTTGAGGGAACAAACTCCAACAGGAAATAGCCAATTCACAAAAAGCTAGCCTCAGTGTTATGATAATCTCACAACATAGCCATTTAGCCCCAAGACAAGCGCAGATCCTTCCTAAGCATGTCCATTACTGTCTGCCAGGTAAGTACTAAAATCACCTTATGGTGGAGAACCCCTTTAATTGTAAAATTGACTTTACTGAGCTAGTTTTCACTAGCTGTCTATTGCTCAGACAAATTTATCATATGTTGTGTGTCATTTCATAAATTTGGCGCATGTCAGCACTTTCACAGCTAAAAATTTTTGACTGTAAAACCCGTCTACCAGAGAAAAATAATGAAGAAGAACATATATCAGCTCAAAGACGTGACCAGCAAACAGTCCGGATCTTGGTCCCATTGAAAAATGATGGTGGAAATGAAAAGATTGGTCCTGGAACAATACGAAGCTGATCTGTCGCTGCTGTACGAGAATGTTGAAGGCCACTTGATCAAGGAATTCAGTCCTCATAGAAGCGACAAGATTGGTATTTTCTTTTTTGGTCACTAAACATTTGTGTCATATCTGATTTATGCGAGGCCCGTCCTCTAAGTGCGGGGATTCTATCCTTTTAGGCCAGAACTTGAAGAAAAGTTCACATTCATGATATGAAGACCACTTAAATAGGTACTCCCCTGGAAAACATTTTTCTTTAAATCAACTGGTGCCAGAAAGTTAAACAGATTTGCAAATTATTTCTATTTAAAAATCTTAATCCTTTCAGTACTTATCAGCTGCTGTATGTTCCAGAGGAAGTTCTTTTCTTTTTGAATTTCCTTTCTGTCTGACCACAAGTGCTCTCTGCTGACACCTCTGTCCATGTTAGGAACTGTGCAGAGCAGGAGAGGTTTGCTATGGGGGTTTGCTCCTGAAATGAACAGAGGTGTCAGCAGAGAGCACTGTGGTTAGACAGAAAGGAAATTCAAAAAGAAAAGAACTTCCTCATGAACATACAGCAGCTAAGTTCTGAAATTATTAAGATATTTAATTAGAAGTAATTTACAAATCTGTTTAACTTTCTGGCACCAGTTGATTTAAAGATAAATGTTTTCCAGGGGAGTACCCCTCTAACCCCTTAAGGACGCAGGACGTAAATGTACGTCCTGGTGAGGTGGTACTTAACGCACCAGGACGTACATTTACGTCCTAAGCATAACCGCGGGCATCGGAGCGATGCCCGTGTCATGCGCGGCTGATCCCGGCTGCTGATCGCAGCCAGGGACCCGCCGGCAATGGCCGACGCCCGCGATCTCGCGGGCGTCCGCCATTAACCCCTCAGGTGCCGGGATCAATACAGATCCCGGCATCTGCGGGAGTTCGCGATTAAAATGAACGATCGGATCACCCGCAGCGCTGCTGCGGGGATCCGATCATTCATAACGCCGCACGGAGGTCCCCTCTCCTTCCTCCGTGCGGCTCCCGGCGTCTCCTGCTCTGGTCTGTGATCGAGCAGACCAGAGCAGGAGATGACCGATAATACTGATCTGTTCTATGTCCTATACATAGAACAGATCAGTATTAGCAATCATGGTATTGCTATGAATAGTCCCATATGGGGACTATTCAAGTGTAAAAAAAAATGTAAAAAAATGTAAAAGTAAAAGTAAAAAAAAAGTGAAAAATCCCCTCCCCCAATAAAAAAGTAAAACGTCCGTTTTTTCCTATTTTACCCCCAAAAAGCGTAAAAAAACATTTTTTATAGACATATTTGGTATCGCCGCGTGCGTAAATGTCCGAACTATTAAAATAAAATGTTAATGATCCCGTACGGTGAACGGCGTGAACGAAAAAAAATTAAAAAAGTCCAAAATTCCTACTTTTTTAATACATTTTATTAAAAAAAAAATTATAAAAAATTTATTAAAAGTTTTTTATATACAAATGTGGTATCAAAAAAAAGTACAGATCATGGCGCAAAAAATGAGCCCCCATACCGCCGCTTATACGGAAAAATAAAAAAGTTATAGGTCATCAAAATAAAGGGATTATAAACGTACTAATTTGGTTAAAAAGTTTGTGATTTTTTTTAAGCGCAACAATAATATAAAAGTATATAATAATGGGTATAATTTTAATCGTATTGACCCTCAGAATAAAGAACACACGTCATTTTTACCAGAAATTGTACGGCGTGAAAACAAAACCTTCCAAAATTAGCAAAATTGCGTTTTTCGTTTTAATTTCCCCACAAAAATAGTGTTTTTTGGTTGCGCCATACATTTTATGATATAATGAGTGATGTCATTACAAAGGACAACTGGTCGCGCAAAAAACAAGCCCTCATACTAGTCTGTGGATGAAAATATAAAAGAGTTATGATTTTTAGAAGGCGAGGAGGAAAAAATGAAAACGTAAAAATTAAATTGTCTGAGTCCTTAAGGCCAAAATGGGCTGAGTCCTTAAGGGGTTAAAGGGGTACTCCGGTGGAAAACTTTTTTTTTTTTATCAACTGGTACCAGAAAGTTGAACAAATTTGTAAATTACTTCTATAAAAAATTTTTCTTTCCAGAGCAGCATATGTTTGCTATGGGGATTTTCTCCTACTCTGGACAGTTCTTAAAATGGACAGAGATGTCACCAGAGAGCACTGTGGTCATGATGTTAGCAGAGAGCTCCTAAAAGTGTTCCAAAAAGAAAAGTATTTCCTCTGTAGTATTCAAAAGCTAATAAGTACTGAAAGGATTGAGATTTTTTAATAAAAGTACCCCTTTAAGATGTTGTTGCTGAGATGATATTCTCATACGTAGAGGCTAATTCAAGTACCTCTTTATGGAATGTTCTAGGACTTTTTGTGGCCCGGTGTCCTGGAATATGACAGCTTTCCTGTTTTAAAATTTTACAGGAGTGTTTGGACTTTTCTCCTGTACTAGGTTTCCCTTCCAGGTCCTCCAAATTTTCCTGGCTTTTCCTGATGACGACAATCACTCTCATACTCCTCCCGACACTGGAGAGTCCCCATTCCCCTTGAGCCCCGGCCAACTTATTGTTTTCACACCATTGTCGTGCAGTAGAGACAACTTGTACTAAAGATACGAAGCAGGAAATGACCAGCTTTCCGTATTACTGGGAAAGAAATGTTTAACGTTGGCTTCTCCTGACTGTTTTCCGCATGTTATTATTTCTGTGAATTCCTTTGTAATTACTCAACAATGAGATCATTGGACAACAACAGTGAAGTTTATCTGCGCCCATGTGTACCCTGTAAAAGTATAGCCATTTGGGATATTGGTCAGAGCTGACCTTTGCCCCTAAAGAAGTTATGTCCGTCATCCCGCTCAGTGAACCCGGCCTAAAACTCCCCGCAACTGATGCAACAACTGATGACAAAATGGCATGAGTTGTTTAGGATTCGGCCTTCATTAATTGTGCATGGAGACAGGGGAATGCAGAAAGATGTGTTGCCCTGTCCTGCACCCATGCGGTGTGTTTAAAGGGGTACTCCGCTGCTCAGTGTTTGGAACAAACTGTTGCGAACGCTGGAGCTGGCGTCGGGAGCTCGTGACGTCATGACGTCTTGCCCCGCCCTTCAATGCAAGTCTATGGGAAAGGGCGTGACTTAATTCAGGGGGAGAACTATTAAAAGTGAAGAAAGAACAGGAAGCACACTCATACATCGTAACACACATAGAAAAGATCCCAAAGAAGGAGAACACAAGAATGTAGAGAAACAGAACATACAAAAAAAGAGGGGGGGGGGGGGAGAAGGAGAGAGAACACATATCCAGAGGCTGCAGAGTCAGGTTCAGTAATGTGCGGAGGGACCAGCCAGCGAACAAGAACCCGCCAAGAGGCCAGGGGCAGAGGGCTAAAGAGATGCAGAAGAGTGAGCCATGCAAGCTAACCCTCCTCAAGACATGGAGCTATAGCGCCCGGACGAGCAAAACTCGCCCCAGGGGAGCCAGGTGGCACCCACTCTCTCCACGTCGGCAGGGAGAACCGCAAGCAGTTTCTCCATACGACGGGTCTGCGCTACCTCGGCCAACCATTCCTCAACAGTAGGAGAGTCAGGAGACTTCCATCGCTGGGGTATAACTGATTTGGCCGCCTGGAGGAGGTGTCTTACTAGGGACCGTTTATACCTCGCATGCGCCATAGGAAACATAAACAGTAGTGTAGCTTCCGGAGTGTTGGGTATCCACACCACCGTAACCTCCGCCACCACCCGGAAAACCGTGCTCCAGAACTGAGTCAATGCCGGGCAAGCCCACCATATATGCGTCATCGTACCCTCCACAGTGCCACATCTCCAACGCGTGTTAGGTACGGAGGGATACCAACGATGCAACATCGAGGGCACTTGGTACCACCTAGATAGAACTTTGTAGCAGGTTTCCCGGGATTTCGAGGCGATAACCGATTTGTGTGTCAGATGGAAGCAGCGTGACCATTCTTCCTCAGAATGATTTACCCAAGGCCCGACAATTCGCCGGAAGAGAACGTGTCCTAGGGGACAGTAATAGTCCATAGATCAGAGAAATGGCATGCCCAGGGTAGGAGGAGGCAAGACAAAGGCGTTCAAAAGGTTCCAGCGGGCGGTGTGCTCTAACCTGGGACAAGATTGAAGAAAAAAAATGCCGCAATTGGATATAAGCAAACGGTGCTCGTCTGGAGGATGGTCTCTCGGCAAGCAGCTCCTCTAAAGTCTTCATCCTCCCCTCTGTCACAATGTGCCATAGCCTAAGAGGGTTCGTCAGGGTGGCCCCAAAGAAGTCACCCCCCGAGAGATCACCAGGTTAGAAAGATGGGTTGCTAGATACAGGAACCAGTGGGCCCAGCCTATCAATCAGGCATTCCTCACCACCCACCGCATGCAGGGAAGCTAGAGTGTGACGAGTGGTAAACGAAGACGGGAACAATTCTTGACGGGAAGGGGACCAGGTCCATGGCAAGGTAGCCAACGTTCTCGTGGAGAGATCCTGGGCCAGTCGTACCCACAATTTGGAATCCAGGTTATGTGTCCAGTCCAAGACACGGGCGTGTACACACGCCAAAAAGTACAGGTGGCAATCAAGTAATCCAGTCCCTCCGGACAACTTAGGTCTGGAAAGAAGGATACGATTCAGTCGAGGATGAGTTGAGGACCTGATGAATAAACCAAAGCATTTACGCACCGAGCGCCAAAAGGAGGCTGGAATATGTATGGGCAATGTCTGCAAGAGGTACAGCAAGCAGGGCATAAGGGTCATTTTAAGGATGCTCATCCGACCAAACCAAGAGAACTCCCGCCTATTCCAGGCCGATAAATCTCTGTGAAAACGCGCTAGCAAGGGGGAAAAGTTGAGGGAGAACAATTGGGAAAGGTCAGATGAGATCCGGGTCCCCAGGTACTTATCCCCCCCAGAAGGCCAGGCGAAGGGAAATGCTGAACGAAGGGAAGCTTCCACATGCCCTGGTAACGAAACACCCAGAGCCTCGGATTTGGATAAATTGATTTTAAAATTAGACCAAGCTCCAATCTCAGTGAGCCTGCGCATCAGGTTGGGTAAGGACACCATTGGATCAGTCAGGTAGACCAGAAGGTCGTCGGCAAAGGCCGAGCACTTATACTCGTGGCCACCCACCACCACACCATGAATATTGGGATCCGATCTAATAGAGGCCAGGAGATGCTCCATCACCAGGACATAGAGAAGCAGGGACAGGGGGCACCCCTGTCTGGTACCATTCTTTATATGGAAAGAGGAGGTCAGGGTTCCATTAATTTTGAGGTGGGCCTAAGGGGAGTGATAAATTGCCATGATTTTTGTGCTAAATACAGGGCCTAACCCAATACGATGCAGGGTTTGCGCCAGGGAGGACCAGGAGATACGATCAAAGGCCTTTTCGGCGTCTAAAGAAAGAATCATTAAAGGCAATTTAGAAGACTTGGCATGATGAATAATATCCACAGTCTTGATGGTATTATTCCTGGCTTCCCTCCCCGGCACAAACCCCACCTGATCCAGATGGACTAACTTGGGGAGGACAGAGTTCAATCGGGTCGCTAATAATTTAGAATACATTTTTAGGTCTACATTTAAAAGGGAAATGGGCCAATAACTACTACAAACTTGAGGGTCCTTTCCAGGCTTCGGGAGGTCCACGACGTGGGCCTGGGTAGAGGAAGCAGGAATAGGTTGAGAAGGGGAAACTGAATTAAATGCACTTAGCAGAAGGGGGGCTAGGTGATCAAAAAGGTTTTTATAAAATGTAGACGTGTAACCATCTGGGCCGGGGCTCTTCCCCCCCGGAAGGTCCCAAACAACACGTTCCAGTTCCTCCCGAGAGAAAGGAGCCTCTAGGGCTTCAAGCACTTCCGAGGATAAGGAGTGGAATGGGGAGGCGGGATAGTGCGAGGGAGCTGTGGGAGAGGGGAGATTATAAAGATCAAAGAAGAAGGACCGGAAGGTATCTGCGACTTCGTCAGTAGAGTGGACAACGTGGCCTGCAGGGGAGCGGATACATGGAATATGCGATTGTGCAATCTTAGAACACAGTGCCCTAGCCAGCAGGCGACCACTTTTATTCCCATATTCATAAAACCTGCTACGGCCTAACTGAAGCCATCGCCCCCAGGACTCCTCTATGAGCCTTTTCACCTCAAGTCTAGCCAACTGCAGGTCCCTAAGTACTGGTTGTACTTTTGTTTAGCGTTTCAAGGGAGGAGACTGCAAGTAGCGCTTTACGCAAAGCCTGAGCCTTGCCCTTCTTAAGGCGCGACTCGTGTTTGATAAGGACCCCCCGCAAGACGCATTTGAGAGACTCCCATTGGACAAAGGGGCTGGTAGAGTCCCCTGCGTGATCTCTCACAAAATCGGCAACAGTCGATGTCAGGTCAGCCAGACAGGGCGGATCTAACAACACGGATTCATTCAATCTCCACGACCAGGCCGACTTAGTCAGGAAAGGTAGATGGAGAGAACAATAGACGGGGGCGTGGTCAGACCACAATATGTTGCCAACCGTGGAAGAGACCACCCAAGGGAGAGCATTGTGCTGGACCAGTATATAGTCCAGTCGACAGTAAGATCCATGCGGGGAGGAGAAGAAACTATAATCTCTGTCCAGAGGATGTTGCAGGCACCATATGTCGCCCAGCTGAAGCAAAGCCAAGGCCCGCTTCACACGTTTGATGGCCGCATAGGACAGACTAGAGCGACCCGTGGAGTTATCCATAGTAGGGTCAAGGGTTAAATTCAGATCCCCGCACAGGATCACCGTCCCCAGGACCAGAGGCAGGGCCACGTCAATGAGATTGACCATTAAGTCCACTTGACCCTGATTAGTAGCATAAGCATTAATGATAGTAAACGGACTACCGTTCAGCAATAAGGACAAGATGATATATCTCGCATGCGCATCAACTGTAACATCAAGAACCTGGTGAGCTAAGGACCTATGTATACCTATGGCCACCCCTTTAGTGCGAGCCAGCGGGTTATTGGCGCAAAACCAGGTTGGGTAATGCCTATAGCTATTAAGCACTGGCGCATGGCCCGATTTAAAGTGGGTTTCCTGCAAACAAGCAACTTGTATCTTACGTTTGTGAAGATGGTGAAGGATTTGGGTTCTCTTCACTGGCGTATTCAGTCCCTTCACATTGAACGAGGCCACGTTGAGATCCGCCATGGGGAGAGTAACAAGCCGTAGCTACCACCGACTTAGCACTAGAGATCCACAGATTAGCGAAGCCGCAGCCTCTGGAGAAGGGGAAAGGACTAACCAGACAAAAGAGACAAAAACAGCCACTCACCGGATGTCACCAGAGAAAAAAGAAAAGACAAACCAGAGAGAAGGGGGAAGACAAGACAATAGAGACAAAAAAACAGGCACGCACCAGTGGAGAAAAGGAGAAGAAAGGGGAGGTAGCAGTAGTAAAAAACTACCGCGGCACCAACTAAACAGGGTGTGGTACAGGACCAAGAAGACCAAAGTCCGAGAAACCCCCCCCGGAGAGGTCTCCAACCTACGAGGGGAAGGTTCGAAAGCAAAGCAGCAAGAGGGGAGCCCGAGCCCGGCACCACGAAAAAAGGGGTCAACTGGAGAAGGACAAGTGGAGGAAACACCAGGAAACATGAGACAATAATAATGTGAAAATAAAAGGGGGAAAAGGGAGAGAATGAGGGGGCAGAATAGGGCCCAGATTCAGAAAGGGTGAAGGCAAGAAAGTAAGAACTAGAGTGATATGGTAGCAATCAAATCTCACTTAAACCTGCGGAGAAAGAGAGAGAGAAGACAATCAAGTGGAATAAATCCAATATGCATCAATAAACAATTATCCCAGTCAATCATCAGGAGCCCGGTCAGCCCTAGAGGAGGAAAGAGCAGATTCCCAGCGTGTGACCCATCTCTGACGGCGGTGGCCCCGTGAGGGAGTGCCTGAACGGGCCTGCTTAGGGGACCACTGGGGAGAACGTTGCAGCTGTCTCTTGGGTGCAGAGGATGCAAGCGTGGGCCAGTCTGGAAAAGAAAGGGGAGGAATGTACAAGTCTCTCAGAAAACCCGGCAAATCCTCCGGAGATCGCAGGGTATACGTTCTGCCCTCCCTACGGACCAGGAGGGCGAAAGGAAATCCCCAGCGGTAAGGAATGTCTCTACCCCTAAGAACCTCAAGAAGGGGCTTCAGTGCTGCACGTTGGGCTAAAGTGTGTCGGGAGAGGTCGGGGAATAATTGGATCTCAACATCTCTATACAGGATACGCCGCCTCAATCTGGCAAAGCATAGGATATCCTCTTTAATGGCGTAAAAGTGCACTCTACAAATAACATCTCGGGGGCGACTGTCATCAGGATTTGGAGGCCGTAGGGCCCGGTGAGCCCTATCCAGCTCTATGTGAGCGTCTAGCGGTCTGTCCAGGAGATCATTGAAAATCGCCAACAATGCTGGGTACAGTTCATCAGGGCCAACCTGTTCCGGTAGACCACGAATACGGATATTATTGCGTCTGTTGCGGTTTTCCACATCATCCAAATACTGTTGCAATACAAATAGTTGTTCACCATGTCTCTGGACCGTATCCTGTAGAGTTTTAACAGTAGCAGATGTAGTATCCTGAGCAGTCTCAATATCCGACACTTTAGATGATAGAGTAGACACTTCAGAGCGGAGATTAACAAACTCTTGTCTGCACTCCTCAACCATTTGTTTAGCCATAATTGAGAAGTCCTCTTTGGTGAGTAAGGTGGCAAGCAAGGAGCGGAGGTCCGCCAAGGTGATCGGCCTATCAATGCCCTCAGCAGGAGGTGGCAACACTTGAGAGGGCCCCTGAGCATGAGACATAGAGGGGCAAGGGGACGGGTAGTCCATGGCAGGGGCATGAAAGGCAGGTGGGGTTCCTTGAAGGCTTGGGGGTAGGGCCCCATCGGCCAGGGCAGCAGGCATTGCGGGTGGAGCAGGAGAAATGGGTCCCGACCCAGGGCTGATCACCGGAGTAGGGCGCAACACAGATGGACCCCATGAGGAGCCCGAGGACCATTGAGGGGATGGCGGTGCCCCCGCATACTGAGGACCCTGTGGTGGAGAGGGCAAGGTATAGAAGGCCACCATCGGTGAGGGGCCGGAGAGTGGCAATGAGGGCCATTCCATGGGGGCCAGCACAGGGCCTACAGGGGGGGTCCCTAGAGGCATATGCCCGCAGTCCCCTACATCAGCATGGGGGGTTATGATTGCAGGGCCCCACGGTGGAGCCTGAGCCGCAAGAGATGCAGACCCCAGTCCCTGTGGAAGACTCTGCAGGAGAGAGGAGGCATCCACTCCCCCCTCTGACTCCCCCTGGCTGTGAGGACGGGGGTTCTGTGGGCCAGCAGCCTCCAATTCAGTAAGGCCCAGGGCCGGTGGGGACCGCGGCACGCCCACCTGTGATGTGGGGGACGAGGGTGCGGCAGAAGCAGCGCCTCGATCCACCACCGGGCGGGCATCAGGATCCAGGGCCGGAGTCCTCTGTGCGGGCGTAGTGAGGAGCTTCTCTTCCGGCGCAGTGCAGGACGTGCTGCGCCTCCCAGCGTCTTCCCGCCGCGGCAGCAGAGGTACAGGAGGTGTGAGGACAGCGCTGCCAGAAGTCTTCTGCGTCCCCGTGGAAGGCACAGGAGCCACATCGCAGGACGGGACCAGCCCGGCAGGAGAAGGAGGTGACTCGCCCTCAGGTCTAACTTCCGGAGCAAGAGAGGCAGGTAAGGAACCACGCGCCGCCGCCATCTTGGAGGGAGGCAAGGAAGAGATTCTCCTCGGCTGGGAACGGGTGAAATACCCAGAGATGTCCGTCTGGGGGGATGGAGGGCGAGTCCTGGAGCCTTGTAGGGACTTTTTGTGGTGTTTCCCCTTGGTCACGGCTGGTGTAGCAGGGTAATGCAGGATGCCAGGCTCGGAGCTCACAGCGCGTGCAGCCTCACAGCTCCATGGCTAGCCACGCCCCAGATTAAGATTTTTTAATAGAAGTAATTTACAAATCTGTTTAACTTTCTGGAGCCAGTTGATTATATATATATATATATATATATATATATATATATATATAGATAGATAGATAGATAGATAGATAGATAGATAGATAGATATACAGCAACAGAAGAATGCAGCAGCACACTGCCAGCACAAAGATATAGGTGCAACATGAAAATGCAGTTAAAACATGGAGAGCTCTACAGCTATGGTGTAATAGATGCAAATGTGAAACTATGAAATAGTGAGGCACTTAGCTCGCAAATTTGTCTCCGCCGGCGGTCAAATAGCTTGGACCGTCCCACCGCGATAAGGTAGCCTCCTTGGGACGGACCCTACACTGTGAATATGCCTCTGTGTGAACAGTTCAGTAAGCATGGCAGGGTCTGGAACATCCAAGACACCTTATACACACCTGATAGAGGTGGGTGGGGTGCAAGGCCAACATGGAGGTAGCCACTCCCCCGTATGTGCAATACAGACAAAGAATAAGTCAGCCAGCACTTTAGTTGATACCAAACTATTATATGGACCTGGCCAACTATTCTTTGTCTAGATAGCTATAGATAAAAAAAAAAATTCCTGGATAACCCCTTTAAGGATTTTCTGCTGGTTTTTAACATGGCTTTTGACATGTTGAATCCAAGGGAATCCACAGCAAAATCTGCTTGTTATACAGTGGCAAATTTCTGTCATCCAATCTTTGGGTGCATCCACTTTGACTTTTTAAATCATAAATTCTATTATTATGGTCCTCATGTACTATTGGGGGTTCCATTGCATTTTTCCAGCGAAAAATGGGAGCTGTGTAAACAGTGTAACATGAGTTGGGACATACATCAGAACATGGGTGTGCTGGATGTGGTGCAAATTAACACCATCCCAAGTGCTGGGAACACTTAGTAATAAGTCAGAAAACCCTTTTAAGTTACTTACCCTATTCTACAGGAAATTGCCCTTAACATTGAAAAACAGAAAAAAAATGAATGCTTCTATATGTTACTCACTAGGTCATGTAGATGCTTTACATGTCTTTTTTTTTTTTTATGTGTCCAGCTTCTGTGTTTGGCTCATACATCCCTCTGTTCTGCTGCTCACTCATTCTGACATCCACTGCTCAGGAAGGGGGCGTGTCCGAGGCTAGCACTGAGCCCGCCCTCACTCATCATGCATTCACCTCTTCCATGAGTCTGCTCTGCTGTGCTGGGTATCTTCATCCAATCACTGAAGGCTGCTCTGTAACCCCCTCCTCTCTGTGATAATGCTGCAGTCTTATAGGACAGGAGTGAGCACAGGGGAATGTTAGCCCCGCCCTCACTTCCTGGACTTTGTCCCGGCCTGTGCTACAGCTGGGACAAAGATGATGCTGCAGCCGGACAGGAATATGTTCCGGATGGTGTGGGGACCCCTAGTGTTCTTTTTTTATAAACCATGATTTCTCTAAAAAAAAGTTTACAATTCTTTATGAAGTATATTAGAAAAGTTATTAATTTGACAAGATGCACAACATATAAAATGTTTTTGATTATGACCGTGCTGATTAAAATTTTGGTGAAAAAAGAATGAAGAATTGCATTTTACTCTGTACTAATGTCCTATACCAAACATTCACCAAAATTGCCTTGATGTTTAAAAAAGTTAAAAAAAAATTATCAATTTTAATTCATTTTCTAAAATGTGAGCGTGGCTTCCGACACTTTCCCAATCTTATTGATTTATTAAAATGTTTGCACTGTTTTTGCCGACTCTTCCCCCTGTGATCTTTCACTTCTGAGTGAGGTTACATAAGTGAAAACCTCTTCAGTTTGGCACCAGTGCGTCAAAAGTTCCCGACATCCAAAAATTTCATAAAAGAATATGAGGAAAACCTCAACAGTAATTCAAGTAGATATTTGCGCAAAACAAAAGAAGCGACCTGATAAATCGGACTGAAAAATAAGAAACGTGGATTTTTTTTTACATGTCCAGTAGGAACGTTTTTAGAGACATCCGTCTACTTCCTCAGATAAAAGACATTCATTATGGAATTATAAAAAATATAGGAATTTGTCATATGTAAGGGTTAAAGAAGATATCCGGTGGTAGAAAACATATGCCCTATCCGCAGGACAGAGTATAAGTGTCTGAACCCCAGGGGGGGGGGGGGGGGGTCCTACTGCTAGGACCCCCTGTGATCTCCCATATAGGTCCCGGCTCTGCTCCTGTAATGAAGTTTCGCACCCAGTACGGAAGCTGATCGAAACACACCTCCTCCATTCATCTCTATTTGAGAGGCGGAGAGCGCTGGGGGTACGACCGCTGGGACCAACCACGATCTCCCATACAGGGCCCCGGCTCTGCTCCTGTAATGAAGTTTCGCACCCAGTAGGGAAGCTGATCGAAACACACCTCCTCCATTCATCTCTATGGGAGAGGTGGAGATCGCTGGAGGTCCGACCATTGGGACCCCCTGCGATCTGTCATACAGGGCCCCGGCTCTGCTCCTATAATGAAGTTTCGCACCCAGCACGGAAGCTGATCGAAACACACCTCCTCCATTCATCTCTATGGGAGAGGCGGAGATCGCTGGGGGTCCGACCGCTGGGACCAACCACGATCTCCCATACAGGGCCCTGGCTCTGCTCCTATAATGAAGTTTCGCACCCAGCACGGAAGCTGATCGAAACACACCTCCTCCATTCATCTCTATGGGAGAGGCGGAGATCGCTGGGGTCCGACCATTGGCACCCCCCGCGATCTCCCATATGGGGCCCCGGCTCAGTCCCGACTCTGCTCCTACATAACTGCTCCTGTATTGACATTTCACACACAGCACGGAAGCTGGTCAAATCTCCTTTCATCTCTATGGGAGAGGTGGAGACACACAAACGCTGTGTCTCCGCCTCTCCCATAGCGCTGAACGGATTTTTTGGCATAAAATGTGAAACATCATTATAGAAGCTGAGCCGGGGGCCCCGTGTGGGAGATCGCAGGGGTTCCTAGCTGTCAGACCCCCAAACCCCCCCCCCCCCCCCCACTGCGGATAGGAGATACTTTTTTCTTTTTCCCGCTGGACATCTTCTTTAATATCTTTTTTAATTGTTAAAGGGGTATTCCAGGCAAAAACTTTTTTTTAAATATCAACTCACTCCGGAAAGTTAAACAGATTTGGAAATTACTTCTATTAAAAAATCTTAATTCTTCCAATAGTTATTAGCTTCTGAAGTTGAGTTGCTGTTTTCTGTCTAACTGCTTTCTGATGACTCACATCCTGGGAGCTGTCCAGCTCCTATGGGGATATTCTCCCATCATGCAAGGGATATTCACCTATCATTCACAGCTCCCGTGACGTGACATCATCATTGAGCAGTTAGACAGAAAACTTCAGAAGCTAATAACTATTGGAAGGATTAAGATTTTTTAATAGAAGTAATTTACAAATCTGTTTAACTTTCCGGAGCCAGTTGATATATAAAAAAAAAGTTTTTGCCTGGAATACCCCTTTAAGTGTTAGTCCCCGTCCTAAAATTGGTCAGGGGAGTCCGTGAAGGAAACAGTAGACGTATCCCATCAATCCAGAAGTTATATTTTCTTGATCTTGTTCCCAGAAGCAAATAAACCTTCTCCAGGTTCATTCGTTAAAGGAAAACGCTCACCTGTTCACCCACACTAAACCCCATACACCCGGTTATAGTGCTGGTTAACAGGAGACCGATGTGGGGTCCCTGACTAAGATACCTACCTTTAAAGGGGTACCCCGCTGCTCAGCATTTGGAACCAACTGTTCCGAACTCTGGAGCTGGTGGCGGGAGCTTGTGACGTCATAGCCCCGCCCCTCATGACATCATGCCACGCCCCTCAATGCAAGTCTATGGGAGGGGGCGTGAATTGCATTGAGGGGGCGGGGCATGATGTCATGAGGGGCGGGACTTGCCACCATTACCTCTTGAGAAAGCCGCGGAGGCGGCGAAACATGTAGAGGCGGCAATAGTGTTTTATTTTAAGTGATACCAGTGTGATCCTCAAGATAGGTAGCCACTGCAGGGCTACCAAGTCATTAAGTGGAGATTGCTCCCTCAATACGAGTCTAATCGGCACTAGGTTCACCTGGTTATCAGTTTTAACCTATCTTTCTTGTTGGGATTTGTATTTTAATATTATGAAGTAAAAGTTGTATTTTAGGGGTAAGCAATAGGGGTTTCATACCCCGGGCTTAGGCATTGGGGTTTAGTAAATCAGTTGGTTATATGGCCTCTTACTACCCTAGGGTAGTCTGTTTAGCTAAAGTTGGCCATAGACATAAGATATGTAAATATGGTATAGGTGACCAATCAATGGCTGATCAGGCTTTGTTTTCTTTTTTTTTGCTTTTTCACATGTCACGTGACCTAATGCTCATAATGGAAGTCTATGAAACCTTCCTGCTTACATAGATACAGGGTGGGGAGAGAACCACAATAACGGTAACTTTCCCCTGCTGTCAGGAACATGAGAGAGGAAAATCATCTACTACAGTGGTCTCCAACCTGCGGACCTCCAGATGTTGCAAAACTACAACTCCCAGCATGCCCGGACAGCCGTTGGCTGTCCGGGCATGCTGGGAGTTGTAGTTTTGCAACATCTGGAGGTCCGCAGATTGGAGACCACTGATCTACTATGACCGGGATCAGAGAAACATGGAGGATCTGTGTGCCGCCACTAGGAAAACACTCAACCCTACACCCTATGCGTATTTTTTTGTTGCTATTCGACTACATTCACGCCACGTTTGGGGCATACTGAGGAAGGATTTGAAAACCAGTTGCCGACATATCCCTGCCAGTAACACTTCTTTGCCAGTCTTTTAAAGGTGTACTCCCATGGCAAACTTTTTTTTTTTTTTTTTTTTTATCAACTGGTGCCAGAAAGTTAAACAGATTTGTAAATCACTTCTATAAAAAAAATCTTAATCCTTCCAGTACTTTTTAGGGGCTGTATACTAAAGAGAAATCCAAAAAAGAAATGCATTTCCTCTGATGTCATGACCACAGTGCTCTCTTCTGCTGACCTCTGCTGTCCATTTTAGGAACTGACAAGAGCAGGAGAAAATCCCCATAGCAAACATATGCTGCTCTGGACAGTTCCTAAAATGGACAGCAGAGGTCAGCAGAGAGCACTGTGGTCATGACATCAGAGGAAATGCATTTCTTTTTTGGATTTCTCTTTAGTATACAGCCCCTGGAAGATTTTTTTAATAGAAGTGATTTACAAATCTGTTTAAAGGGGTACTCCGCCCCTAGACATCTTATCCCCTATCCAAAGGATAGGGGATAAGATGTCAGATCGCGGGGGTCCCGCCGCTGGAGACCCCCGGGATCTCGGCTGCACGACCCACCTCATGCGGCTTCCGGAAACGCTGAATGCTTCGGCTCCCGACCACGGTGACATGAGACCGTGACATCACGACTCCGCCCCCGTGTGACATCACACCCCGCCCCTCAATGCAAGTCTATGGGAGGAGGCGTGACAGCTGCCACGCCCCCTCCCATAGGCTTGCATTGAGGGGGCAGAGCGTGACGTCACACGGGGGCAGAGCCGTGACGTCACAATGCTTCGGCCCCGTGATTGACAGTAATCAGACCCCGTGATTTTAACGGGGGGGGCGGCGTCCAAGATCACGGGGGTCCCCAACGGCGGGACCCCCGCGATCAGGCATCTTATCCCCTATCCCTTGGATAGGGGATATGATGTCTAAGCGCCGGAGTACCCCTTTAACTTTCTAGCACCAGTTGTTTTTAAAAAAAAAGTTTTCCACGGGAGTACCCCTTTAAACAACTGCTGCACTTTTTTAAGTCTGGCCAAAAAATGCATACTCTCCCTAGCTCACTTTGTCCGACTGAAATTAATGGGGTACGGCACACGTCCGGCAGGGATACGGTGGCAACCGGTTTTTCAAATCCTTCTATCTGCCCCAAACGTGGTCTGAATACAGTCTAATAGCAACAAGAAATACGCATAGGGTATAGGGTTAAGTGTTTTCCTAGTGGCGGCACACAGATCCTCCATGTTTGTCTGACCCCGGGCGATGATTCCTCTCGCTCATGTTCCTGACAGCAGGGGGAAAGTTATTGTTACGATTTCTTGTATGAGCTAAACCTGGTGAGTAGCGTCATGAGATCATGTAAACAGCAGCACAATATACACTATGTATGTAGCGGTAGTAATTGTATTGTGGCCTTCACAGGGGGAGTACATTGTATGGAGTGAATGTGTTTTTCCTGCATTGTTTGCTTCCTCTCGGTGGGAACGCTCTCTCTTTTCTCACTCTTTTCTCTCCCCCCCCCCCCCCATTTCTGATTTCCACCCCCCCGGTCCACTTGGTCGTCTTTCTCTTTCCTCACTTGTCATCCAGTTGTCTTTCTACCATAGTTGTCCTTTTTTTTTTTTTTTTTGGCTACCAATGGGGACAAACTGTTCTTGAGTTTTGTTTTTGTGGCTCCAGGGTGGACGAGACTTTTCAGTTTCCGAATGAAGTGGCTCCTACAAAGGACAAAGCCTGTCAGGAGAGCCGGTGAATGGAGAGCGGGATGACCTAGTTGTCCCCCTAACCTCTTTACTGCTAGTGTTGTGCCATGAATGGTTAATGTGCATGTGTGTGTCCTGCAAAGGCTCCAGGCTCCCAGGATCTCCGCGCTCATTCAATACATCATTATTTTCTTTGGCGTAAAATCGCGTTTCACACTTTCGGTCTGGTAATAATAAGACTGAAGAGTATAGAAATGACATATGAAGGAGGAATGTGCTAAAAGTAATGTAAAAAATCAACTGCAGTACCAGACAGACAGAAACATGTGATTCAACGCTCCAGGATCAGGCAATAAATATATAGAAATTACTACTAGTGCACCGAAATAAAACATTCGACACAACATGCTGGGTCATAGTTTTTGGTTCGCATACGAAGTAAAATAAACGGTATCCTGCACTCGCCGCTAGGACTGTGACTCGAAACTCCTACATAGAGTAACCGGCGGACCTGGCTTCCAGACGTGCACGGCCGTATAGTATACAGGAGTGTATAGTCTATCCGTGTATACTATACAGCAGTCGGGAATCCCATCACTATACTGACAGGACTCCCTGCTCCTATAGCCCCTTTGGGTGGTATATACTATATACAGCTATCTATAGATAGCTGTATATAGTGTATACAGAAGAGGACGTCCACTTACCTCCCTCGCTCCTGTCCCGGGTCCGGGTCAGTGTAACTCCTCCCGCTAGTGATGACATAATTAGGGGGCGGAGCTACAGACAGGAGCCAGGTTGGTAAGTGTGAGGCTCTGTTCACATTGTACGTTTTGTATAATGTGAAGAGACCCTTCTGGCAGTGTTTTTCCAGACAGGGAGACTCCAGCTGTTGCTACACTACAACTCCCAGCATGCCTGGACAGCCAAAGGCGGTGGAATTGATGGACTACGATGATGAACAGGAGTTTTTTTCTTTTAATAAAATTGCTTGTGGGGGAGCGTTTTTTTTTTAATAAAATTTTTTTTTTCAATGTGTAGTGTTTTTTTTTTATATTAATTTTCAGATTTGAATAGAGAAAAAGTTTGGTGCAGCTCACAATTAACTTCTAACCGAGGTATGAGGGCAATCACTTATACCCAAAGTGAAAAAATAATCTAAAAGTATTGTGCAAATTTGGCCCAATCCTCAAGGATAGTAGAATAAAAGTTTTTTTTCTCGTAAAAAAAAACTTTTATTCTACTATCCTTGAGGTTTGGACTATTTTTGCCCAATTTTAAGACTTATTAATGGATTCTGTCTATAAGACAGCTTCCACTACTAAGCCGGGGCTTAGCGTTAGCCATAAAAACAGCTATCGCTAACCCCCAAATATTATCCTGGTACCTGCTGCCACAGGGTACCAACAGCTGTACCAACAGCGTCAAAAAAATTGCACTCCTGGGCCCAGGTGCTAACAGGCTGGTGTTATTAAGGCTGGGAAAGGCCAGTAACAATGGTCCTCGCCCACCCTGATAAGGTCAGGCTGTTGCTGCTTGGTTGGTATCTGGCTAAGAATAAAATACGGGGAACCCTATAGGTTTTTTTATTTTATTTATTTATTTTTAAAACGCATAGGGTTCCCTGTATTTCATTCTCAGCCAGATACCAACCAAGAAGCAGCAGCCTGACGTTACCAGGGTGGGCAAGGACAGTGGTTACTGGCCCTCCCCAGCCTAAATAATGCCAGCCTGTTACCACCTAGGCCCAGGAGTGCCATTTTTGACACTCCGGGCCTGTTGGTACCAGCTCTTCCCGGGGTAATATTTGGGGGTTAGCACTAGCTGTTTTTGTAGCTAATGCTAAGCCCTGGCTTAGTATTGGATTCTGTCTATAAGATGGCTTGCACTACTAAGCCTGAAAATTGAGTTAAAAAAACACGACAAATTGGAAAAAAAATGTCATAAAAAATAAATAAAAAAACACTCCCCTTTCATCGCCGTAGTCCAACAAATCTGCCGTAATCCTCTGCAAACATGGGTCTGAAACGAGAAGAAAGAAAAAGAGAGTGCCCATAATACAATGTCTTCCCAAACAGGGAGCCTCCAATTGTGGCAAAACTACAACTCCCAGCAAGCCCAGAAAGCCAGGGATGCTGGGAGTTGTAGTTTATCAACAGCTGGAGTCTCCCTGTCTGGGAAGACACTGCCAGAAGGGGCTGTCATGCCCCCTCCCATAGACTTGCATTGAAGAGGCGAGGCCTGACATCATGAGGGGGTGGGGCTATGATGTCACAAGCTCCCGGTGCCGGCTGTTTGTTCCAAACGCTGAGCAGCGGAGTACCCCTTTAAGGTAGACAAACACATTGGAAAGAATTTGATTTATGGTTGAACAACAGTCGAGCAAATAATCATTTTGCAGGCACAGCTATACACATTTTAAACCATATTAGCCAATTATGGGGTACTCCAGTGGAAAACAAATGTTTTCAAATCAACTGCTGCCAGAAAGTTATACAGATTTGCAAATGATTTTTAGTTAAAGAGTACCTCATAATCTTGATACATTTTATAATCCTCCCAGTTCACTGCCCCATCATGATAAACCACCCCCTGCCTTTATTTTTATTATTTTGATTACCTGGATATTTACTGTATTTTCTTCTAAGTCTCAGTCAGATTCACAGACTGGTAAGGGGCGTTCCCCAGAAGGCGTGACATCATCTGAAGCCATACAGGGGAGAACTTCCTCTCTAATTCTGCTACACACAGCCCATAGCAGTTCAGTGTGAGATGAGCTATAATTGACTAAGGCTGCACACACACCACTCAGCATTTCCTGATTATGGACTTCTGCCAGGCCAGCAGGAGTCTAATGACTGTGCAAAAGATGGGGGGAAATGTGCTCTGGATAAGTAGGGAGACACCTAGTGGCAGCTTTTTTAAACACAAATAAAACATAGAAAACAACATTAGAAAGATGTTTTATTTACCGTAAGGTATTTACCGCAATAGCAAAAATTTGTTTTAATGAGAATGCCCATTTAAAAATCTTAAAGGGGTATTCCAGGAAAAAACTTTTTTTTTTTTTTTTTATATCAACTGGCTCCAGAAAGTTAAACAGATTTGTAAATAATTTTAATTAAAATCATCTTAATCCAATAATTAATCTTTCAATAATTATCAGCTGCTGAAGTTGAGTTGTTCTATTCTGTCTGGCAACAGTGCTCTCTGCTGACATCTCTGCTTGAGTAGAAGAGGTTTGCTATGGGGATTTGCTTCTAAACTGGGCGGTTCTCGAGACACGTGTCATCAGAGAGCACTTAGACAGAAAAGAACAACTCAACTTCAGCAGCTCATAAGTACTGAAAGGATTAAGATTTTTTAATAGAAGTAATTTACAAATCTGTTTAACTTTCTGGAGCCAGTTGATTTATATATATAAAAAAAGTTTTTTCCTGGATAACCCCTCTGGACAGTTCCCGACATGGACAGAGGTGGCAGCAGAGAGCACTGTGGTCAGACTGGAAAGAACTTCACAACTTCCACTGTAGTATACAGCAGCTGTTAAGTACTGGAAGGATTAAGATTTTTTTAATAGAAGTAATTTATAAATCTGTTTAACTTTCTGGCACCAGTTGATTTCGTAACATTTGTTTACCCATTTAAGGTGGCCAAATATCTTCAATAGTTGTGGGACAAACTTTATCAACTATAACCTAATGTGTATGGGTACCTTTACAGTCATTAAGACTGGCCGTACGTGTATAGTGAACATGTAGCTAACGCATGTTCAAAAAGAGACAATACTAATGGATTTCTCTCACTCACAGGAAATGTAATTATTATATTAATATACTAAAGATGAAATAATTACTATTCTACATATTCCCATGAGTTGCTCTTCTTTACCTTTCTGCAGGTGGAGTATCACCCCTTTCAGAGGCCACAAGAGCTGGTGGATTATTGTAATAGGAATAACATTGTATTTGGAGGATACTGTCCTCTGGCGAAGGGACAGGTACTGACACATCCGGTTATTCTGAGGCTTGCAAAGCAGTATGGGAAGACGCCGGCTCAAATTTGTATACGTTGGAGCATCCAGGTAAAGAGGTTTTATAATGCTCTTTAGGGGTATGTTCACACTACCGATTTGTAGCTGAATCTCGGCTCGCGGAATTCAGTGAGCAGAGATTCAGCCGGCGGCGGTGGTAGCACCGCGCGGCACTGCGCAGTCACCATTGACGGCTATGCAGTGCTCACCGACTTCCGCGCAAAGAATGAACGTGTTCTTTTTTTGGGCAGAACAATTTCAGCGGCGGAATTGTCCGCTGCTGAAATTCCGCAATGTGAACGGGTCTCGCGGATGACCCATTCACACAGATGCTAACGTTCCGTGGGAATTCCGCAGTGTGAACATACCCTAACAGTATAGATGTTAAACTTTGCCTTAAAGGGGTACTCCGGTGGAAAACTTTTATTTATTTATTTATTTTTTAAATTAACTGGTGCCAGAAAGTTAAACCGATATGTAAATCACTTCTATTTAAAAATCTTAATCCTTTCAGTACTTCTTAGCAGCTGTGTGCTACAGAGGAAATTCTATTCTTTTTGAATTTCTTTTTTTTTGTCTTGTCCACAGTGCTCTCTGCTGACACCTCTGTCCAGAGCAGCATAGGTTTGCTATGGGGATTTGCTCCTGCTCTGGACAGTTATTGATACGGGCATCAGGTGTCAGCAGAGAGCACTGTGGACAAGACAAAAAAGAAATTCAAAAAGAAAAGAATTTCCTCTGTAGTAATTTACAAATCTGTTTAACTTTCTGGCACCAGTTGATTTAAAACCCCTGTGATCAGACATCTTATCCCCTATCCGCCCCTAGACATATTATGCCCTATCCAAAGGTTAGGGGATAAGATGTCTGATCACAGGGGTCCCGTCGCTGGGGACCCCTGCGATCTTCCTGTTGCACCCGGTGTTCATTTAGAGCGTCGGGCGCAGCGCCGGAGGCTCGTGATGTCGCGGTCACGCACTCTCAATGCAAGTCTATGGGAGGAGGCGACACGCCCCCTCCCATAGACTTGAATTGAGGGGGCGTGACCGTGACATCACGAGACTCCGCCCCGCATCACCAGTCATCCGGCACGGAGCAAAGTTTGCTCCGTGCACCGGATGTCTGGGGTGCCACAGCCGAGATTGCGGGGGGCCTGCCGCTGGGGACCCCCGCAATCAGAAATCTTATCCCCTATCCTTTGGATAGGGGATAAGATGTCTAGGGGCGGAGTACCTCTTTAAAGAGATCTAGCCCTAGCCCTAGATTTCTAGCCCTTGTTACATATCTTCTCACTATGGGGGAAACGTTATCATAGCTGCTGCAGGAGGAAAGTGATGGAGTTGTATGCAGCAGCAGATCAAATAAGATCCCATTGTCCACTATGGGCAGCACTTTCACTTTTCCTTTCTTCCCTATTGATTTTCATTTGCTACATGGAAGACTAAACAATGAGGATGAGATTTATTAATACTGGTATTGAGATGGGGAATTATTTTCCACCATAACTGAAGCAAGCACCAGTTCAAAGTTTCCCAATCAGGGTTCCTCCAGCTGTTGCAAAACTAGAACCCCCGGCATGCCTGGACACAGCCTCAGGACAGGTGTATAACTACTATATATCCAGATTCCATAGAGATAGCAGCAGTATACAGATAGAGCTGGAGGGGAGGTGTATAACTACAATACATATACTGATCCCATAGAGATAGCAGCAGTATACAGATAGAGCTGGAGGGGAGGTGTATAACTACAATACATATACTGATCCCATAGAGATAGCAGCAGTATATCGTTAAAGCTGAAAGGGAGGTATATAACTACTATACATCCTAAACCCATAGAGATAGCAGCAGCAGTATACAGAAAGAGCTGGAAGGGAAGTGTATAATTACTATATACCCTGATCCTATAGAGATAGCAGCAGTATACAGATAGAGCTGGAGGGAAGGGGTATAACTACTATATATCCTGATCCAATAAAGGTAGAAGCAGCAGTATACAGATCTGAGCGAGGTGGGCTGGGGAGGGATCAGAGAGCTAATAGAATGGGATTTAGTAGGTGATGATGTCATCCTGTAGAACCCAGAACTGACATCCTGATCTGACACATTAAGCACTGAAAGTTTTGAAGAGTCAGACTGGTGATCACATGACCAAGTTACTATAATGAAACCTACACATGCAGCTGGTACACCTTACTTATATGTCAACTAAAAATATAGTAGAGTTAAATCAACCCTAACCCACCCCCATTTGCAAGGTTGGGGTTCTGTCTGAAGTGCCTACAAGTGTATGGGACTTTTGGTACACCTCCTGATTCCGTTACTCTCGAGCTGCAGAGATTGCCCGGGACTTTTAAAAATCCTGCTGTCTGGCAAGCAGGTGCAGATAATAGTTAGTGCGGTGGATGGGATATGAGGTTAGGATATGAGGATGAGATATAAGGTCGGGATATGAGGACAAAATATACAGTAAAGACGAAATATGAGGATAGGATATGAGGATGAGATATGAGGATGAGATATGAGGACGGGATATGAGGATATGATATGAGGTTGGGATATGTGAGCAAGATATGAAAAAGGAATATGAGGATATGATATGAGATAGGAGGACAGGAGATAAAGACTAAATATGAGGTTGGGATATGAGGACGAGATTGTCATTGTTTCTTTTCCTCTCCCACAAGGTAGGAAGACCGGGCAACACCGGGCACTAGTATAATGATATCGGGCACTAGTATAATGATATCGGGCACTAGTATAATGATATAATAAACTATACAGGGAAACTAATCTAATTTATTGAGCGTTCAAAACCCCTAGATATAAAGAAGGATAGTAAAGTCCTGCAGTAGAGCAGAAATATCCGCAAAGGCCACTTTCACACAGCAGCACATCTATCATCTATCAGTTTCATATATCGGTATCTGTAAACCAATACTGGAAGTGGAACATAAATAGAGATAAAGTATCAGGGAGAGATTTACACCTCTGCCGTTGTTTTTGTGCTTGTTCTCTTTGTTTTGACTTACAAACAAGTGTGAATGAAGCCTAACATCTGTCCACTATAGGACTGTTTACATGAACGTATATTTTTTATATTAGTATTTATTATTATTATTTTTAATTTTATTTATATATTATATATATATATATATTATTATTATTATGTATATATTATACTATTATATATTATTTATTATACTATTAAGCCAAAGACTGTCTGGACATGCTGGGAGTTGTAGTTTTCAACAGCTGGAGGCACCCTGGCTGGGAAACACTTTACTGATTCAATATGATATATAATACATCCAAATGACATGACTGTTATGTACGTTGCAATAAAGATTCTATTCTTCGTAGAACGGAATTGTTACCATCCCAAAGTCAACAAAAGAGAGCAGAATCCAGGAGAATTGCCAGGTGAGGATAGTGACTACTGACATTACAGCATAATACGAGTCTGTGTAAACTTGCAAGTGATATTTTATGCAAAAAAATGTTCTTTGCAGTGGTGGGTATAGGGATAGTGTATGGGGCCCCTGCTCTTTTAAGCTAAGCATACAGCACCTCACATTTAAAGTGAACATGTCACATTGAAAATGCAGTTTTCAGGTTATAGAGCAAGAGGAGCTGAACAGATCGATATATAGTATTGTGGGAAAAGATCCAGGATAATAGATTTTTTCAGGTAAATCTCTGCTTTTTCTGTGCTAAGTAGTTATAGTCATGTGGGCGGTCCTACTGAGTGATTGACAGATAAGTATTCATACAGAGAGCTGAGTATGACCGCCATCTTGACTACTTAGCCCTCAATGAGTGAAGTTGTCACGTGGATGGTCTTTCTCAGTGATTGACAGCTCTCTTTGCATGCCCACTTATACACAGGCACAGCTGTCAATCAGTGATTAGGACCGCCCACATGACTACTTAGCCTGCAAAGAGCAGAGCCTTACATGAATAAATGGCAAGTAATGCTGAATCTTTTCCAATAAAACTATATATCATTCTGCTCAGCTCCCCCTGCTCTAAGAGGGCAGAGCCAGCAGCAGGATCCCATTTTTATGTTTAACTCCTTAACAACATAAGACGTGTATACAAGTTATAGGGCTGCTAAGGACGCATGGCACAGGCTACTATTTAAAAAATAACCGTATTCATCCCGCATGGTGAATGATGTAAATGTAAAAAAAAAAAAAATGAAACTCCAGAATTGCATCTTTGATCAGATTAAATCCCAGGAAAAAAAAATGGAATAAAAAATTCTGATCAATATCAAAGTGGTACTACTAAAATTACAGATCACGGCGCCAAAAAACAAACAAAAAAAAAAAAATACATTAAAGGAAAAGACATCTAGAATCTGTTGCTTAAAGGGGTACTCCGCTGCTCAGCGTTTAAAAACAAAATGTTCCAAACGCTGGATCCGACGCCAGGAGCTTGTGACGTCATAACCCCGCCTCCTCACAGCCGTCATGCCCCCTCACAGAGACTTGCATGAGGGGGCGGGACTATGACGTCATGAGCTGCCTGCCGCCGGCTCCAGTGTTCTGAACAGTTTGTTCCAAACGCTGAGCATCAGAGTACCAGAGTTGCAAATTACTTCTATTTAATAATCTTAATCCTTCCGGTACTTATCAGCTGCTGTATGCTCCAGAGGAAGTTGTGTAGTTCTTTCCAGTCTGACCACCGTGCTCTCTGCCGCCACTTCTGTCCGTGTCCTGAACTGTCCAGAGTAGAAGCAAATCCCTATAGAAAACCTCTCCTTCTCTGGACAGTTCCGGACACGGACAGAGGTGTCAGCAGAGAGCACTGTGGTCAGACTGGAAAGAACTACACAACTTCCTCTGGAGCATACAGCAGCTGATAAGTACCGGAAGGATTAAGATTTTTAAATAGGAGTCATTTACAAATCTGTATAGCTTTTTTCACCGGAGTACCCCTTTTAACAACTATTCTAGATGTCTTTTCCTTTTATATAATTAAAATTCATAAAACACTGATATGAACAGTTATCTATATTTTTTTAGCATGTGTCAGCCAGTAGTAACATTATGTCACCAGATAATAAAAATAAAAAAATAACAATACCGTAAATGATTCCATTCGTGTCTTTCGCTGATAATAGAAGATTGGCAGCTCCATTCACAACAGGAAAGCGCGCAGATGTTCTCATTTCTTTCAGTCCTCCTGTTCTGGCCTTGAAACAACAATAAAGTAGAAGTGCCATATCGCGAAGTGTCAGTCACATATTGGCGCGTTGCTTAGTCCCCAGTACAAAGTATCGTAAACTGATCTATTTCCATGACAGATAGAATGGGTTTTGGTGCTATTATCATTAGGGATAGATTATCCAATGTCTAGGACAGTGTTTCCTGACCAGGGTGCCTCCAGCTGTTGCAAAACTACAACTCCCAGCATGCCCGGACAGCCAACGGCTGTCCGGGCATGCTGGGAGTTGTAGTTTTGCAACAGCTGGAGTTACCCTGGCTGGGTAACACTAGTCTAGGACATAGGGCATACTGAACATCCATAAGACCTACCCTCCCTGAGGTCCTCCACCCACTCCTTTTATGTTATGTGCCGTTTTATGGTGTACTTATCTAGTAGCATAGCCACTATCAAATGTACAAAACTGTGCCTGGTAAACAATAAAGGAACTGGTGAGTACTGCGGCCCTTTAAAAAAACACAGCTCTGCATGGTACCCGTAGTAAGACCCCCACCAATCTAATATTTGTGTCCTTTCTTAAGGATAGCCCAGTAAGAGTAAGAGTAATTATCCATGGCGGGTTGTGTAGTAAAAGTAATAAACAGGTTATACTCACCCGCCCCGCTCCCTCAACGCTGCAGTCACGGCCGCTCCCGGTCTTCTGGGCTTCATCTTTGTTTCTGTGATCATGCAGGAGCTGACCCTCTCAGTCATTCGCTGGATGTGGTGGGACACCGCCACAGCAGCAGAGTGGACAGTCCCTGCCTGGTCACGATGTCACAGGAAGTAAGAAGCAAGAATTAAGAAGTAAGCTGAAAGGATCGGTGACTGGGAGCCTACATGACTGCAGCAGCAGAAAGGGGGATGGGTGAGTACAGTGGTCCCTCAACTTACAATGGCCTCAGGTTGCAATATTTTCAGTCTTTTCTGGACCATTATTACTTGAAACCAGACTCACCATACAATGCTACAGACAGTCCAGATCTGTGAAACGTGTCAATGGCTGGAAGATCTGACCAATCAGAATGGACATTTCACTGGTAAAACTCCTGAAGTGTATGCAATTATTGGTGTCTGGTAGCGCCCCCTACAGTACAGGGTGGTATTACATGTTCTGTACTACTCTTTACCTGTATTACTGAAGTGCATGCACTGACTGTTGTCTGGTAGCGCCCCCTACAGTACAGGGAGGTATTACATGTTCTGTACTCTTTACCTGTATTACTGAAGTGTATGCACTGACTGGTGTATGGTAGTGCCCCCTACAGTACAGGGAGGTATTACATGTTCTGTTCTTCTCTTTACCTGTATTACTGAAGTGTATGCACTGACTGGTGTCTGGTAGCGCCCCCTACAGTACAGGGAGGTATTACATGTTCTGTACTCTACCTGTATTACTGAAGTGTATGCACTGACTGGTGTCTGGTAGCGCCCCCTACAGTACAGGGAGGTATTACATGTTCTTTACTACTCTTTAGCTGTATTACTAAAGTGTATGCACTGACTGGTGTCTGGTAGCGCCTCCTACAGTACAGGGAGGTATATTACATGTTCTGTACTCTTTACCTGTATTACTGAAGTGTATGCACTGACTGGTGTCTGGTAGCGCCTCCTACAGTACAGGGAGGTATTACATGTTCTGTACTCTTTACCTGTACCAGGATTAGCTGCTCCTTTGGACACCAGGTGAGGGCGGCTCCATGTTACTTTTTTAGGACACTGTGTACTGTACAGGACCCTGAAGAAGCTCCTGTCCTCTACATAGACAGTGATAACATCTCCCAGCAGATCTTTATTACTTTTATATGTAAGGATTTGCTTTATCTCTATTAGTTATCTACTTATTCTTTAATCCTCACTTTCGGATTACATTTTGGGGCTTCAAAACTAATTACTAGGTTTCCATAGAGTTATGGTCTCAACAATGGTCATCCTGGAACTAACTAATAGTGTAACTTGAGGGAACGCTGTCTGACCTGTTTATTATTCTTACAACATTACCAGACATAAAATATTTTTTGGACAATTCCTTTAATTCTGGATACCATCTTAAAGGAGTAGCACTCTGGATGGGAAAACGAGATACAACAAGGTGAACGCGCTGCACTTGGCATCCCCTCCAGTGCTCTTAAAGGATTACTCTACCGGAAAACATCTTATACCCTATCCAAAGGATAGGGGATAAGATATCTGATCACGGGGGGGGGTTCCCGCCACTGGTGACCCCCGGCGATCTCTGGGACGGAAGCGGCGGCATCCGGAACACGGAAGCTTGGAGCTTCCGTGTTCGTGGCGTCACGCCATGCCCCCCCTTTCATGACTATGGGAGGGGACGTGACGGCTAGTATGTAGCTGTCACGCCTCCTCCCATAGACATGAATGGAGTGGGCGTGGCGGCTGTAGTTGCCAGTCATCCAGCACGGAGCGGAGTTCGCTCCGTGCTCCGGATGACTGGGATGCCGCAGCGGAAACCGCGGGGGTCCCCAGCTGCATGACCCCTGCATTTAAACCTTTTATCCCCTATTCTTTGGATAGGGGATAAGATGTTTTCCGGCGGAGTACCCCTTTAATGCTTAAATATGGCAGTCCTGGACCTATAGGTGCGGAGACAGACCAGTAAACTCACTGGAATAAAAAAATGCGACATCCCGTGTTTTTTAAATCCAGTTCAGCCATGCTGGAGACACGCTATGTTAGAACGCTGGACAGATCTGAATCCATCCTAAGACGCCTATTGTCACGATGCCGGCTGGCAGGTAGTGGATCCTCTGTGCCAGAGAGGGATTGGCGTGGACCGTGCTAGTGGACCGGTTCTAAGCCACTACTGGTTTTCACCAGAGCCCGCCGCAAAGCGGGATGGTCTTGCTGCGGCGGTAGTGACCAGGTCGTATCCACTAGCAACGGCTCACCTCTCTGGCTGCTGAAGATAGGCGCGGTACAAGGGAGTAGGCAAAAGCAAGGTCGGACGTAGCAGAAGGTCGGGGCAGGCAGCAAGGATCGTAGTCAGGGGCAACGGCAGAAGGTCTGGAAACACAGGCAAGGAACACACAAGGAACGCTTTCACTGGCACTAAGGCAACAAGATCCGGCAAGGGAGTGCAGGGGAAGTGAGGTGATATAGGGAAGTGCACAGGTGAACACACTGATTGGAACCACTGCGCCAATCAGCGGCGCAGTGGCCCTTTAAATCGCAGAGACCCGGCGCGCGCGCGCCCTAGGGAGCGGGGCCGCGCGCGCCGGGACAGAACAGACGGAGAGCGAGTCAGGTAGGGGAGCCGGGGTGCGCATCGCGAGCGGGCGCAACACGCATCGCGAATCGCATCCCGGCTGGCAGCGGAATCGCAGCGCCCCGGATCAGAGGACGTGACCGGAGCGCTGCCGCGGGGAGAGTGAAGCGAGCGCTCCGGGGAGGAGCGGGGACCCGGAGCGCTCGGCGTAACAGTACCCCCCCCCTTGGGTCTCCCCCTCTTCTTAGAGCCTGAGAACCTGAGGAGCAGACTTTTGTCTAGGATGTTGTCCTCAGGTTCCCAGGATCTCTCTTCAGGACCACAACCCTCCCAGTCCACTAAAAAAAAATTTTTCCCTCTGACCTTTTTGGCAGCTAAAATTTCTTTGACCGAGAAGATGTCCGAGGAGCCGGAAACAGGAGTGGGAGGAACAGATTTGGGAGAAAAACGGTTGAGGATGAGTGGTTTGAGAAGAGAGACGTGAAAGGCATTAGGGATACGAAGAGAGGGAGGAAGAAGAAGTTTATAAGAGACAGGATTAATTTGACACAAAATTTTGAAAGGACCAAGATAGCGTGGTCCCAACTTGTAGCTAGGGACACGGAAGCGGACATATTTAGCGGAGAGCCATACCTTGTCTCCAGGGGAAAAAACGGGGGGAGCTCTTCTTTTCTTATCCGCGAACTTCTTCATGCGTGATGAAGCCTGTAAGAGAGAATTTTGGGTCTCTCTCCATATGATGGAAAGGTCACGAGAAATTTCATCCACAGCGGGCAGACCAGAGGGCAAGGGAGTAGGGAGGGGGGGAAGAGGGTGACGGCCGTACACCACGAAAAATGGGGATTTGGAGGAAGACTCAGAGACCCTGAAGTTATACGAGAATTCGGCCCATGGGAGGAGATCTGCCCAGTCATCCTGGCGGGAGGAAACAAAATGTCGCAAATAATCACCCAAGATCTGGTTAATCCTTTCTACTTGTCCATTGGACTGGGGATGATATGCAGAAGAAAAATTTAATTTAATCTTGAGTTGTTTACAGAGAGCCCTCCAGAATTTAGACACGAATTGGACGCCTCTATCCGAGACAATCTGCGTAGGCAACCCGTGAAGACGAAAAATGTGTACAAAAAATTGTTTAGCCAACTGAGGCGCAGAAGGAAGACCAGGAAGAGGGATGAAATGTGCCATTTTGGAGAATCGATCAACGACCACCCAAATAACAGTGTTGCCACGGGAAGGGGGTAAATCAGTAATAAAATCCATACCAATCAGAGACCAAGGCTGTTCGGGGACAGGCAGAGGATGAAGAAAACCAGCGGGCTTCTGGCGAGGAGTCTTATCCCGGGCACAGATAGTGCAGGCTCGCACAAAGTCCACAACATCCGTCTCCAGAGTCGGCCACCAATAGAAGCGGGAGATGAGTTGCACAGATTTCTTGATACCCGCATGACCTGCGAGATGGGAGGAGTGACCCCATTTGAGGATTCCGAGGCGTTGGCGAGGAGAAACAAAGGTCTTTCCTGGAGGAGTCTGCCTGATGGAGGCAGGAGAAGTGGAGATCAGGCAGTCAGGTGGAATGATGTGTTGCGGAGAGAGTTCAACTTCTGAGGCATCCGAGGAACGAGAGAGAGCATCGGCCCTAATGTTCTTATCGGCAGGACGAAAGTGAATCTCAAAATTAAATCGGGCAAAGAACAGAGACCACCGGGCCTGGCGAGGATTCAGCCGTTGGGCAGACTGGAGGTAGGAGAGGTTCTTGTGGTCGGTGTAGATAATAACAGGAGAACTTGATCCCTCCAGCAGATGCCTCCATTCCTCAAGTGCTAATTTAATGGCTAGAAGCTCTCGATCCCCGATGGAGTAGTTCCTCTCCGCTGGAGAGAAGGTCCTAGAGAAAAAACCACAAGTGACAGCATGCCCGGAAGAATTTTTTTGTAGAAGAACAGCTCCAGCTCCCACTGAGGAGGCATCAACCTCCAATAGGAAGGGTTTGGAAGGGTCAGGTCTGGAGAGGACGGGAGCCGAAGAAAAGGCAGACTTGAGTCGTTTAAAGGCGTCTTCTGCTTGAGGAGGCCAGGACTTGGGATCAGCATTTTTTTTGGTTAAAGCCACGATAGGAGCCACAATGGTAGAAAAATGTGGAATAAATTGCCTGTAATAATTGGCGAACCCCAAAAAGCGTTGGATAGCACGGAGTCCGGAGGGGCGTGGCCAATCTAAGACGGCCGAGAGTTTGTCTGGATCCATCTGTAGTCCCTGGCCAGAGACCAAATATCCTAGAAAAGGAAGAGATTGGCATTCAAACAGACATTTCTCAATTTTGGCATAGAGTTGGTTGTCACGAAGTCTCTGAAGAACCATACGGACATGCTGGCGGTGTTCTTCTAGATTGGCAGAAAAAATTAGGATATCGTCCAGATATACAACAACACAGGAGTATAACAGATCACGAAAAATTTCATTGACAAAGTCTTGGAAGACGGCAGGGGCGTTGCACAATCCAAAGGGCATGACCAGATACTCAAAGTGTCCATCTCTGGTGTTAAATGCCGTTTTCCACTCGTCCCCCTCTCTGATGCGGATGAGGTTATAGGCGCCTCTTAAGTCCAATTTAGTGAAGATGTGGGCACCTTGGAGGCGATCAAAGAGTTCAGAGATGAGGGGTAAGGGGTAGCGGTTCTTAACCGTGATTTTATTAAGACCGCGGTAGTCAATGCAAGGACGTAGGGAGCCATCTTTTTTGGACACAAAGAAAAATCCGGCTCCGGCAGGAGAGGAGGATTTACGGATAAAGCCCTTCTTTAGATTCTCCTGGACGTATTCGGACATGGCAAGAGTCTCTGGGGCAGAGAGAGGATAAATTCTGCCCCGGGGTGGAGTAGTGCCCGGGAGGAGGTCGATAGGGCAATCATAAGGCCTGTGAGGAGGTAGAGTCTCAGCTTGTTTTTTGCAGAAAACATCCGCGAAGTCCATATAGGCCTTAGGGAGACCGGTTACTGGAGGAACCACAGAGTTACGGCAAGGGTTACTGGGAACCGGTTTTAGACAGTTCTTGGAACAAGAGGACCCCCAACTCTTGATCTCCCCAGTGGACCAATCCAGGGTAGGGGAATGAAGTTGAAGCCAGGGAAGTCCAAGGAGAATTTCCGAGGTGCAATTGGGGAGGACCAAAAGTTCAATCCTCTCATGATGAGATCCGATGCTCATAAGAAGGGGCTCCGTGCGGAAACGTATGGTACAGTCCAATCTTTCATTATTTATACAATTGATGTAGAGGGGTCTGGCGAGACTGGTCACCGGGATGTTGAACCTGTTGACGAGAGAGGCCAAAATAAAATTTCCTGCAGATCCAGAGTCCAAGAAGGCCACTGTAGAGAAGGAGAAGGCAGAGGCAGACATCCGCACAGGCACAGTAAGACGTGGAGAAGCAGAGTAGACATCAAGGACTGTCTCACCTTTGTGCGGAGTCAGCGTACGTCTTTCCAGGCGGGGAGGACGGATAGGACAATCTCTCAGGAAGTGTTCGGTACTAGCACAGTACAGGCAGAGGTTCTCCATACGGCGTCGTGTCCTCTCTTGAGGTGTCAGGCGAGATCGGTCGACCTGCATAGCCTCCACGGCGGGAGGCACAGGAACAGATTGCAGGGGACCAGAGGAGAGAGGAGCCGAGGAGAAGAAACGCCTCGTGCGAACAGAGTCCATATCTTGGCGGAGTTCCTGACGCCTTTCGGAAAAACGCATGTCAATGCGAGTGGCTAGGTGAATAAGTTCATGTAGATTAGCAGGAATTTCTCGTGCGGCCAGAACATCTTTAATGTTGCTGGATAGGCCTTTTTTGAAGGTCGCGCAGAGGGCCTCATTATTCCAGGACAATTCTGAAGCAAGAGTACGGAATTGTACGGCATACTCGCCAACGGAAGAATTACCCTGGACCAGGTTCAACAGGGCAGTCTCAGCAGAAGAGGCTCGGGCAGGTTCCTCAAAGACACTTCGGATTTCCGAGAAGAAGGAGTGTACAGAGGCAGTGACGGGGTCATTGCGGTCCCAGAGCGGTGTGGCCCATGACAGGGCTTTTCCGGACAGAAGGCTGACTACGAAAGCCACCTTAGACCTTTCAGTGGGAAACAGGTCCGACATCATCTCCAGATGCAGGGAACATTGGGAAAGAAAGCCACGGCAAAACTTAGAGTCCCCATCAAATTTATCCGGCAAGGATAAGCGTATCCCAGGAGCGGCCACTCGCTGCGGAGGAGGTGCAGGAGCTGGCGGAGGAGATGACTGCTGAAGCTGTGGTAGTAACTGTTGTAGCATAACGGTCAGTTGAGACAGCTGTTGGCCTTGTTGCGCTATCTGTTGTGACTGCTGGGCGACCACCGTGGTGAGGTCAGCGACAACTGGCAGAGGAACTTCAGCGGGATCCATGGCCGGATCTACTGTCACGATGCCGGCTGGCAGGTAGTGGATCCTCTGTGCCAGAGAGGGATTGGCGTGGACCGTGCTAGTGGACCGGTTCTAAGCCACTACTGGTTTTCACCAGAGCCCGCCGCAAAGCGGGATGGTCTTGCTGCGGCGGTAGTGACCAGGTCGTATCCACTAGCAACGGCTCACCTCTCTGGCTGCTGAAGATAGGCGCGGTACAAGGGAGTAGGCAAAAGCAAGGTCGGACGTAGCAGAAGGTCGGGGCAGGCAGCAAGGATCGTAGTCAGGGGCAACGGCAGAAGGTCTGGAAACACAGGCAAGGAACACACAAGGAACGCTTTCACTGGCACTAAGGCAACAAGATCCGGCAAGGGAGTGCAGGGGAAGTGAGGTGATATAGGGAAGTGCACAGGTGAACACACTGATTGGAACCACTGCGCCAATCAGCGGCGCAGTGGCCCTTTAAATCGCAGAGACCCGGCGCGCGCGCGCCCTAGGGAGCGGGGCCGCGCGCGCCGGGACAGAACAGACGGAGAGCGAGTCAGGTAGGGGAGCCGGGGTGCGCATCGCGAGCGGGCGCAACCCGCATCGCGAATCGCATCCCGGCTGGCAGCGGAATCGCAGCGCCCCGGGTCAGAGGACGTGACCGGAGCGCTGCCGCGGGGAGAGTGAAGCGAGCGCTCCGGGGAGGAGCGGGGACCCGGAGCGCTCGGCGTAACACCTATGAACATCCGTAATTCATTGACTTTTATACACGTCACATTGTGACCGGCAGCTTCATCTCATACTAATCTTACATTAATTCCTAAAATATTTGCACAATGTGTTATAGGTTGTGTAGTCTGTCTACAGTGGGCTCCATACTGTGGACCTCCAGATGTTGCAAAACTACAACCACCAGCATGCCCGGACAGCCTACGGCTGTCCGGGCATGCTGGTGGTTGTAGTTTTGCAAGATCTGGCGGTCCACACTTTGTGGACCACCGGTATAAGATAACCCATGTGTCCATTGTCCGTACACACTAACCAGCCTGCATCTCCTCAGGTGTTGGATTTCATACTAGGAGATGATGACGTGTTCTCCATAAATTCCCTGCATGATGGTCGGCACGTGACCTGGGACCCCTCTAATGTATTGTAGCTGTCACAGGTTTGGGTATTTATTAACACTTCTCCTTTACTTTTACTCTTCTCAACTTTTCTGGACATGCACAATGTTTACTATGCGTATTAGCATATTTGGATACTTAAAGGGTTACTCCGCTCCCCAGCGCCTGGAATATTGAGTTCCGAACGCTGTGTGCGAGCTTCCGTGTTCTCGCCCGCCCCTTCGTGACGTCACGGTCTGCCTACTCAATGAAAGTCTACGGACGTGCATTGAGGGGGCGGGATGTGACGTCACATGACGGGGCTTGACGTCAGGAGGGGGCGGGCGTGAACACGGAAGTCCGCACACGGCGTTCGGAACTCAATGTTCCGGACATTGGGTAGCGGAGTAACCCTTTAAAAAAGGAGATATGATGTGTAGAACACTTATCCCCTATCCGCAGGGTCCGAACGCTGGGACCCCTAGCGTTCTCCTGCATGGGATCCAGGCATTACCGACATGATGTCGACCTCACTGAGGTTGATGACACGACCCCCCCCCCCCCCCATACAGCTCTATGGAAGAGGCGGGGATGCACGGACGCTGGAACTCCGCCTCTCCCATAGAGATACATGGAAGGGGCGTGTCGGGTGTGGTGTCTAGGGCCGACATGCCTTTAAAGACCTGTCTATATCCTAAAAGTCTTTATCCTCCTGGATCTCCAGTGTTCATGGTTATACAGATGTCAAGGGAAGTTGGAATAACCCAGGCATGCTCAACTTTCCCTCAACTTTCATTGTGTGGGGGCCAAACCATGGCCACATTTGATGTCCGATAGCGCCATGATGTTACGGCGACATTGCATTGTGATGTTACGGCGACATTGGACATCGCTTCACTTTTCTGCCTCCCGGACAACCCCTTTAAAAGGGGTTATCCCAAGATTAAAACTTATCATCTGTGCATATTATAACTAATAAATTGTTTTTATTTTCTAATCACTGGTACCCCCACCACCTATCCCAAGAACAGGGGTCCCTTTGAGTAACGATTAAGCATGTGTGCTGCTGCTCTGTACATGGGACAGTCCCGCTATGAGGCTAATAGCTAGATAGCTGGTTACAGCGCTCATCTGTGTTTGCTGATCTATTCATGTGCTGTGGAAGTGCCAGAGTACTTGTTCGTTGGCCGCTCCTCCCTCATAATTTAAGGGGATCCCATTTTTCAGACCCCCCCTACAATGAAATACTTAGCATCCATCCTGTAATGAGTTTTGATCTTGGGATAATCCCTTTAGAGGTTGTCACAGCCGACATAGATCTCTCCCTAACCACTGTCCCTACCTACCCTTAAAAGGGGTACTCCACTGAAAAACATTTTATTTTAAATTAACTAGCTCCAGAAAGTTAAACAGATTTGTAAATTACTTCTATTTAAAAATCTTAATCCTTTCAGTACTTATCAGCTGCTGTATACTACAGAGGAAGTTATTTTCTTTTTGAATTTCCTTTCTGCCTGACCACAGTGCTCTCTACTGACACCTCTGTCCATTTTAGGAAATGTCCAGAGCAGGAGAGGTTTGCTAAGGGGATTTTCTCCTACTCTTGACAGTACCTGACATGGACAGAGGTGTCAGCAGAGTGCAATGTGGTCAAACAGAAAGGAAATTCAAAAAGCAAAGAACTTCCTGTGGAGCATACAACAGCTGATAAGTACTGGAAGGATTAAGATTTTTAAAATAGAAGTAATTTACAAATCTGTTTAACTTTCTGGCACTAGTTGATTACATTTTTTTTTTTTCCAGTGAAGTACCCCCTTTAATGGCAGTCCCAAACTAGGCGACTATCCCTATGCTGGACTAAGTGCAGGGGTGTCAGACAGTGCTGGTCAGAACCAGAAAGGCAAAACAGTGAGTGGTTAAACTGAAAACAAGAAGCCAAAGAGTCTGAACCAGGGGAGCAGTGAGGTACAAAATCAGAATAACAAGGCAAAGTCAGGAAAGCGACAGGTCAAACCTTTAAAGCAGCACAGTACAAAATCAGAATGCAGGAGTAAAGTGAGTAAACCGGCAAAAGATCACAGGAGGAAAGACGAAGGACTAAGACATACTGCAGTGTAAATATGTGTATATTGGTCATCTGAACAGGCGTGTAGACAAACCAATATCTCTGACATATACACTGTGCAGTAACCTCACATTAGCCTTATGGCTGGTGGAGAACAACACTCAGGTGTGCGGTATACAGCATAAGCGTTGTTATCCACACTAGATCAGTGTTTCCCAACCAGGGTGCATCCAGCTGTTGCAAAACTACAACTCCCAGCATGCCCGGACAGCCAAAGGCTGTCCGGGCATGCTGGGGGCTGTAGTTTTGCAACACTTGGAGGCACTCTGGGTTCGGCATTATTTATTGTAGGATTCTATAAAATGCAAAGAAGATATAAATATGTTCAAGTAATGCCTACACCTAGTGTCCTGACTTACTTCACCACTAGAAGTCTTCAAAATAGGGGTACTCCGCCCCTAGACATCTTATCCCCTCTAACAAAGCAGGTTATGTTATGATGTCCATGTATTCTCGCACTCGCTGCACCCTCCAGACTACGTCACGACTTCCTCTGCCTGACAATCTGGGTTCTTACATTCACTGATATTCAAGCGGGAGTCAAGGATGTTATTCTCCTGGTATATTGTTACTGGGCTGCACCGGCAGGATTCTCCCAGACGACTAACAAAAAATCCATTGTTAATAGTGGGTGAATAGAGAAGAGATTTACTGACCTAATCCCAGGAATATCAGGAGACAAAAACACAGGCCAGAATGAAATCCCAGAGAGTAGTGTCATGTGAATGGGATCTCTGGCTTCTCTAGGATAAGAATGCGCCAAGGTCAATGATAGTGTATAGGTTACAGCTCCGGCAGGAGAGATCGCGGGGGCCCCTTTGGATAGGGGATAAGATAGGATACCCCTTTAAAGGAGAATTGTCTTAGACCTTAGGCACCATGAGTACTCCCATATTATGGAATTGTGTTGTACAGATATTAGATCATTTGTGATCCATACCACATCTTCATATATGCCTATACGAAGGTATAGTTAGGCTGGTGTACCTTGAAAATGTGTAACATTGCACTGCAACTGGTGTGACACTTAAAAGGGAACTCTGCCCCTAGGCATCTTATCAGATGTCTGATCGCGGGGGTCCCGCCGCGATCCCACGCGATCTCGGCTGCGGCACTCCAGGCATCCGGTACACGGAGCGAACTTCGCTCTGTGCTGGATGACTGGCGATGCGGGGCGGAGTCTCGTGACGTCACGGCCATGCCCCCTAAATGCAAGTCCCATAGACTTGCATTGAGGGGGCGTGGCCGTGACGTTACGAGCGGGACGCGGCCGTGATGTCACGAGCCTCCGGCACTGCACCCAACGCAGCAATGCCGGGTGCAGCAGGGAAATCACGGGGGTCCCCAAGGCGGGACCCCCTCGATCAGACATCTTATCCCTATACTTTGGATAGGGGATAAGATGTCTAGGAGCGGAGTACCCCTTTAAAGGAAAATTGTCTTAGACCTTAGGCACCATGAGTACTACCATATTATGGAATTGTGTTGTACAGATATTACAACATTTGTGATCCATACCACATCTTCATATTTTCCTATACGAAGGTATAGTTAGGCTGGTGTACCTTGAAAATGTGTAACATTGCACTGCAACTAGTCTGGCACTTAAAGGGGTACTCTGCCCCTAGACATCTTATCCCCTATCCAAAGGATAGGGGACAAGATGTCTGATCGCGGGGGTCCCGCCGCAATCCCCCACGATCTCGGCTGCAGCACTCCAGACATCCGGTGCACGGAGCGAACTTCGCTCTGTTCTGGATGACTGGCGATGCGGGGCAGAAGCTCGTGACGTCACAGCCATGCCCCTAAATGCAAGTCTATGGGAGGGGGCATGATGGCCGTCACGCCCCCTCCCATAGACTTGGATTGAGGGGGCTTGGCCGTGACGTCATGAGCGCGGCGCGGTCATGAGGTCATGAGCCTTTGGCGCCGCACCCGATGCTTTAAACAAATGCTGGGTGCAGCAGGGAGATAGTGGGGGTCCCCACGGTGGGACCCCCACGATCAGACATCTTGGGGATGAGATGTCTAAGGGCAGAGTACCCCTTAAAGGCTAGCCATGCACAATAGTTTAAAGTCGATTTGAAGGCGTTACACCTAACATCTAATACAGTATCTCACGTAAGTCCATTTCCCAAAGACAACCTCTGGATATGACGCTGAGCATGTGCACTCAACTTCTTTGGTCGACCATGGTGAGGCTTGTTCTGAGTAGAACCTCTCCTGTGAAAACACTGTATAGTCTTGCACACAATTCTGAAGCTCCATTTCAGGGTCTTGGCAATCTTCTTATTGCCTAAGCCCTCTTTATGTAGAGCAACAATTCTTTTTTTCAGATCCTCAGAGAGTTAGTTGCCATGTTGAACTTTCAGTGACCAGTATTAGAGAGTGTGGGAGCGATAACATATTTGAGACACCTGCTCCCCATTCACATCTGAGACCTTGTTACACTGACGAATTACATGACATTGGGGAAGGAAAATGGCTAATTGGGCCCAATTTGGACATTTCCACTTATGGGTGCACTCACTTTTGTTACCAAGGTTTAGACATTATTGGCTGTGTGTTGAGTTATTTTGAGGGGACACAAGATTAAACACTTTTATACAGGCCGTGCACTCACTACTTTACATTGTAGCAGACGGGCATTTCTTCAGTGTTGTCACATGAAAAGATAGAAGAAAATATTTTAAAAAATTGTGACTGATTGTGATTAATGTTCCTGGAGGTATACCCCAAATGGAAAAAGATCTGCGTAAACTAGAGGAATGATCAGAACTCTAACAGAGTTCAGAGTATTACTATACTGAGAGAGTAGTGGATGCATGGAATAGCCTTCCTGCAGAAGTGGTCGCTGCAAATACAGTGAAGGAGTTTAAGCATCCATAGGATAGGTATAAGACTATCCTTCATATAAGATAGGAATGTCCATAAGGATATCCTTCATATAAGATATGAATATCCATAAGGCTATCCTTCATATAAGATAGGAATATCCATAAGGCTATGCTTCATATATAATAGGGATAGGCATAAGGCTATGCTTCATATAAGATAGGGATAGACATAAGGCTATGCTTCATATAAGATAGGAATATCCATAAGGCTATCCTTCATATAAGATAGGAATATCCATAAGGCTATGCTTCATATAAGATGGGAATATCCATAAGGCTACCCTTCATATAAGATAGGGATAGACATAAGGTTATCCTTCATATAAAATAGGGATAGGCATAAGGCTATCCTTCATATGAGATAGGGATAGGCATAAGGCTATCCTTCATATGAGATAGGGATAGACATAAGGATATCCTTCATATAAGATAGGGATAGGCATAAGGCTATCCTTCATATAAGATAGGGATAAGTATAAGGCTATCCTTCATATAAGATAGGGATAGACATAAGGCTATCCTTCATATAAGATAGGGATAGACATAAGGCTATCCTTCATATAAGATAGGGATAGGTATAAGGCTATTCTTCATATAAAATAGAGATTGGTATAATACTATCCTTCATATAAAGGTAGGGACAAGGACTATTCATAAATGTGGACACATTCTATGTTTCTCTGTAACTTTATTATTGAAAGAGAAATTGCTCCACAATATGGGTCCCTAGTAAAGAGACCTGATGTTAGTAGCTGCATCATTTTACGGATCAGCATTAGCTTTAGTGTTAAAATATCGCCAACCGGGAAATGTAAAACCATACTGTGAAATGTGCGAGATGTTGAAGAAAATGTGGTTTTAGTGAATCTGCATTTCGGAGGCTTGGTAAATTTGCACCTTCTGTAGATAGTGAAAATAATTCACACATTTTAAAAAGTTTATAGAAAAAGAAAAAGAAATAACCGAAAATGTAACAAGAAATGTTCCTTCATATGTTATTCTTACTGGTATCACTGGCATTACTGGCTGGGGAGGGGATTGAAAGGGTGAGTAGTGTTGTTTTTTTTTTTGTTTTTTTTTATAACGTTTGTTGCTTTTTTCAAAATTTTTATTATCATAAACAAGTTCAAAAACATTTTTTTTGGTTAAAATGGGCATTACCATTTCACAGTCATGTCATAAAAGTCTGATAGGTACGGGCCCTACTTTAGAGACTAGGCCTCCCAGCGCAGTGCTGTGTCACGGTCCCATCAGAAGATTGTTACCACTTGGGACGTTAAATCAGCCGTTCACGCTACTGCGTAGCCACAAGCACACACGCCCCTTATCGCTGTGTTCGGCAAAAACATCATCACAGGCAGAAACAATCCATGGCCATCCTACTTATTGTCTTTCTCTTGACAATGCTGATCTTGCTCACCTAATGCTAAACACACTTAGGGTTGTGGGGGAACAATGGTATAGGATTAGGGTTAGATGTGACTGTTTATTACTCCTAACCCCAAACAAAAAACCTAACCCACCACCCTAATGATAAACCTTAAAGGAGTTCTCCACCATAAGGTGATTTTAGTACGTACCTGTCAGGCAGTAATGGACATGCTTAGGAAGGATCTGCGCTTGTCTTGGGGCTAATTGGCTATGTTTTGAGATTACCATAACTCTGTGGCTAGCTGTTTTGACCTGGCTATTTTATGTTTGATTTTTCTTTTTTTGAATACAAATCCCACAATTCCATTTTCCTCCCTCCCACGCATCATCCACCACATCCATTGAAACATAAATGAGCTGCATCCATTCAAAAGACCTGCATCCATTCAAAAGACCTGTGGTTTTCAATCAGGGTGCCTACAGCTGTGGCATTAGTTGCAGATTGATCTCTCTCCCAACAAGCGATCGCTCCATCCATTGAAGCAGACAGGCTCCCTGTCATCAGCTGACTAGTGATGTCAGGTCTCGGCCACATTGCAACCTGGGAAAAATCTGAGACAACAGTAATTTTTTATGCTGTTAAAAATAAATATTGGGGTGAAAATCAGAGAAGAATTGTGGGAAAACCGTCACACAGGTACAGACACTATATTATGAACTACACTAACTTTACAGCCCCTGTAGCATAGTCAAATAAAAAAAAAAACGGAATACCCCTTTAAAGGGGTATTCCGGCCCCCTAGTGAGAGCGTCTCCGGGCTCACTGGCAGCCATGACCGGCTCCTCATAAACATAGCTTATCAAGCCCTCACCACCAATGGGTTTGCCATATATGGCTGCCTGCCCTTTTCTTGTGATCACCTTATCAGTGTGAATTTCTTAAAATAGAAAAGAAAACAAAGGTGCGCTCCTAGTGTAGAGGTTTGAGTAAACCGGTGCCCCACAAGGTGTCAATCTGCTTACCAGAAGATGTTGCGCAGCGGGCACAACTCCGTGATGGGCCCGTAATATCGTAATGTAGACTGAGGTCAGCTGGCCAAGGTGTCCTTCTCAAGTGGCTCTAGGTCACTTCAGTAAAGATGAACAGCGTTAGGATGGATATCCCAAAAAGTAGAACTTTGCCAGGCGCTTCTCCTCAAAATAATGAAGGTCCAGACCACACAGGATGGGTACAAGGACAATCACTTTAATGGTGATTGTCCTTGTACCCATCCTGTGTGGTCTGGACCTTCATTATTTTGAGGCGAAGCGCCTGGCAAAGTTCTACTTTTTCGGATATCCATCCTAACGCTGTTCAGTGTGAATTTCTTGGCATTATATACCAGAATTACTGTTCGGTCCGGTGCCTTTCTCTGTCTTATTTAACTTGCCCTACATCTTTGGGGACACGGCCTTTTAGACTACAGGTCTGTTGTCCTGGACACTGTAGTTACCAATTTTTGATTGTTATCTTAAAAATTGAGTTGTGCTTGTCGCATCTGCAACTAGCTACTCCACTTGTGGGCAGGAATCCAACCCAAGAGACTGACATGGATTAATACTAGCAACCACTGTCTAGTTATTGGTCTAATATTTCTTGCCTACCTGTTCTATCTATATGTTAAAGGGGTGCTCCGGTGGAAAGCTTTATTTATTTATTTATTTTTTTATCAACTGGTGCCAGAAAGTTAAACAGATTTGTAAATTACTTCTATTAAAAAAAATCTTAATCCTTCCAGTACTTATTAGCTGCTGAATACTACAGCGGAAATTGTTTTCTTTTTGGAACACAGAGCTCTCTGCTGACATAACGAGCACAGTGCTCTCTGCTGACATCTCTGTCCATTTTAGGAACTGTCCAGAGCAGCCTATGTTTGCTATGGGGATTTTCTCCTACTCTGGACAGTTCTTAAAATGGACAGAGGTGTCAGCAGAGAGCGCTGTGGTCCAAAAAGGAAATAATTTCCTCTGTAGTATTCAGCAGCTAATAAGTACTGGAAGGATTAAGATTTTTTTATACAAGTAAATTACAAATATGTAAAACAACCACACTTTAGTCTTGTCTGTTTGTGACATACCTGCATTTCTTACTGACAATGACTACTGTTTCCATCTCCACAAAGACCGTTTGACACCCACTGACGCTGTACTAACATCATTAACATCATTAATATTATTATCAGTTTTTGTGCTACTGTTTCATAACATCTGTCTAATATCAACGCTCTGTGTATTCTACTGTGGCCTCCTCTCACTCCCTGATGAATCCCAAGAACCTATGGGCAAAACACGTTGGCAACAGAGGTCAGCTGATTTGTGTTTAATTGTATTGTCTATTTTTTTCCTAACCCTATCCACACTTAGTATCAGGAGATCCCCACCTAGTCAGGTAGGGACCCCAGTGTAGGTATTGACCTGTACCCTATTCCCCCATCCTAGCACTTTATTGTATATCACTTTATATTTGAGTATAAAAATCTATTTTTAATATCATCCGAGCCTAATTGGTGATTCTCTAAGAATTTAATATTTTAAATTTTAGTGACGTCATGTCTATGGGAGGGGGTGTGACAGCCGTCACGCCCCCTCCCATAAACATGAATGGAGGGGCGGGGAGTGACATTACTAGGGGACGTGGCCGTGACACCGCGTCTCCGTCTTGGAGGCAGCGCCCGGCACAGAATGCCGGGGGCTGCACCGAGATTTCCTGGGGTCCACAGCTACAAGACCCCTGTGATCATACATCTTATCCCCTATGCTTTGGATAGGGCATAAGATGTATAATGCCGGAATACCCCTTTAACTATAAACCTCCAGGTCAGCGGTCTGACCTGGATGTACAGCCTGGTGCCTGAGTAGGCAGTTTACGCTACGTTCCATAGATGTTATTGGGAGCTGTGTAAACAGTGTAACATGAGTTGGAACAGACATCAGAACATGGATGTGCTGGATGTGGAGCGATTTAACTCCATCCCAAGTGCTGCGAACACTTATTTATAAGTCAGAAAACCCTTCTAAGTTACTTACCCTATTCTACAGGAAATTGCCCTTAACATTGAAAAACAGAATAAATGGCAAGCACTGAGCCCGTCCTCACTCACCTTGCATTCACTTCCTCCCTGAGTCTGTTGTGCTGTGCTAGGTCTCTTTATCCAATGCTTCTCTGTAACCCCCTCCTTTCTGTTTTCATGCTGCAGTCTGATAGGACAGGAGTGAGCACAGAGGAGTGCTAGCCCTCACTTTGTGGACTTTGTCCCAGCCTTTTGCTTTAGCTGGGACAAAGATGATGCTGCAGCCGGACATGATTATGTTCTGGATGATATGGGGACCCCTAGTGGTCTTTTTTTTACTAGCCATGATTACTATAAAAAGGAAATAAATATATTAGAAAGGTTAATGTTTTGCCAAGATGTACAACATATAAAACGTTTTTTATTTTGACAGTGCCCATTAAAATATCACATTAAACTTTTTCAACACATTTTGTTTGAGAAACTTTTAGATGTGAATACATTTGATGGCGAGATGTTTTATTGTATGCAAATATTAGTGGAAATGTAACACAAGTGGTCATAGCAGAGCAACCAGAGTTATTCTAGTGGCAAGATTTATGTATCTGTCTGTCTGGATAACACCCACGTCTCTTCATCCTCCACTGCCCCTCTGTCTCATGGCTTTCATTTCATTCTATTATTGATTGTTCTCTAGATTCTTTTGTTTGCAGCCCCCTCCTCAACTCAGTGTGGCCTTTGGTATTGCTATTCTGTTGTGTTTTTTATTATAGTTCTCTGCAGGGGGCAGCCACATAGATGTATATTATAGAGCACCGATGCATCTATTCTTAGCCCCATTTACTCGAATTGTCAAAAATAAATAAAAAATACTAGAACTTAACCTTTATAAAAAAAAATTGCTAAAAATACTGCATGCAATATAGTGGCCCTGTCAGTTATATAAACAGATGGACGGTTCTCACCCCGACCCCCCACTGTAGAAAAAAAAAAATTGATGGAATCTGTCAGTTCTCATTTACTGCACTCATGCTGTAATATAGAGGTATAGCACAAACAGGATTATACAGAATTTCAGACAATAATAAGGCATTAACCCCTTAAGGACTGAGCCCTTTTTCACCTTAAGGACTCGGCCATTTTTTGCAATTCTGACCACTGTCACTTTAAACATTAATAACTCTGGAATGCTTTTAGTTATCATTCTGATTCCGAGATAGTTTTTTCGTGACATATTCTACTTTAACATAGTGGTAAAATTTTGTGGTAACTTGCATCCTTTCTTGGTGAAAAATCCCCAAATTTGATGAAAAATTAGAAAATTTTGCATTTTTCTAACTTTGAAGCTCTCTGCTTGTAAGGAAAATGGATATTCCAAATAAAAAAATGTTTATTCACATATACAATATGTCTACTTTATGTTTGCATCATAAAATTGATGAGTTTTTACTTTTGGAAGACACCAGAGGGCTTCAAAGTTCAGCAGCAATTTTCCAATTTTTCACAAAATTTTGAAACTCGCTATTTTTCAGGGACCAGTTCAGGTTTGAAGTGGATTTGAAGGGTCTTCATATTAGAAATACCCCATAAATGACCCCATTATAAAAACTGCACCCCCCAAATTATTCAAAATGACATTCAGTCAGCGTTTTAACCCTTTAGGTGTTTCACAGGAATAGCAGCAAAGTGAAGGAGAAAATTCACAATCTTCATCTTTTACACTCGCATGTTTTTGTAGACCCAATTTTTTAATTTTCGCAAGGGGTAAAAAGGAGAAAATTTTTACTTGAATTTGAAACCCAATTTTTCTCGAGTAAGCACATACCTCATATGTCTATGTAAAGTGTTCGGCAGGCGCAGTAGAGGGCTCAGAAGGGAAGGAGCGACAAATGGTTTTTGGGGGGCATGTCACCTTTAGGAAGCCCCTATGGTGCCAGAACAGCAAAAAACCCCACATGGCATACCATTTTGGAAACTAGACCCCTCGGGAACATTACAAGGGGTAAAGTAAACCTTAATACCCCACAGGTGATTCACGACTTTTGCATATGTAAAAAAAAAAAAAATGTTTTCCCTAAAATGCTTGGTTTCCCAAAAGTTTTACATTTTTAAAAAGGGTAATAGCAGAAAATACCCCCCCAAAATTTTAAGCACAATTTCTCCCGATTCAGAAAACACCCCATATGGGGGTGAAAGTGCTCTGCTGGTGCACTACAGGTCTCAGAAGAGAAGGAGTCACATTTGGCTTTTTTGAAGGAAATTTTGCACTGGGGGCATGCCGCATTTAGGAAGCCCCTATGGTGCCAGGACAGCGGAAAAAAAAAACCCACATGGCATACCATTTTGGAAACTAGACCCCTTGGGGAACGTAACAAGGGGTAAAGTGAACCTTAATACCCCACAGGGGTTTCACAACTTTTGCATATGTAAAAAAAAAAAAAATTTTACCTAAAATGCTTGGTTTCCAAAAAAATTGACATTTTTACAAAGGGTTAAAAAATTGAAGCTCAATTTCTCCCGATTCAGAAAACACCCCATATGGGGGTGAAAAGTGCTCTGCTGGTGCACTACAGGTCTCAGAAGAGAAGGAGTCTCATTTGGCTTTTTGAAAGCAAATTTTGCTCTGGGGGCATGCCGCATTTAGGAAGCCCCTATGGTGCCAGAACAGCAAAAAAAAAAAAAAACACATGGCATACTATTTTGGAAACTAGACCCCTCGGGGAACGTAACAAGGGGTTAAGTGAACCTTAATACCCCACAGGTGTTTCACGACTTTTGCATATGTAAAAAAAAAATATTTTTTTTACCTAAAATGCTTCTTTTCCCAAAAATGTTACATTTTTAAAAAGGGTAAAAGCTGAAAATCGCCCCCAAAATATGTAACACAATTTCTCCCGAGTACGGCGATACCCCATATGTGACCCTAAACTGTTGCCTTGAAATACGACAGGGCTCCAAAGTGAGAGCGCCATGCGCATTTGAGAGCTAAATTAGGGACTTGCATAGGGGTGGACATGGGGGTATTCTACGCCAGTGATTTCCAAACAGGGTGCCTCCAGCTGTTGTAAAACTCCCAGCATGCCTGGACAGTCAGTGGCTGTCTGGTAATACTGGGAGTAGTTGTTTTGCAACAGCTGGAGGCTCCGTTTTGGAAACCGTGGCATACCAGACGTTCTTCATTTTTATTGGGGACGGGAGGGGGGCTGTGTAGGGGTATGTGTATATGTAGTGTTTTTTACTTTTTATTTTATTTTGTGTTAGTGTAGTGTTTTTAGGGTACAGTCACACGGGCGGGGGTTCACAGTAGTTTCTCGCTGGCAGTTTGAGCTGCGGCAGCTCAAACTTGCAGCCGGATACTAACTGTAAACCTCCGCCCATGTGAGTGTACCCTGTACGTTCACATTGGGGGGGGGGGACATCCAGCTGTTGCAAAACTACAACTCCCAGCATGTACGGTCTATCAGTGCATGCTGGGAATTGTAGTTTTGCAACAGCTGGAAGCACACTGGTTGTGAAACACCGAGTTTGGTAACAAACTCAGTGTTTTGCAACCAGTGTGCCTTCAGCTGTTGCAAAAGCTACAACCCCCAGCATGTACGGACAGTGGAAGGGCATGCTGGGTCTTGTAGTTATGCAACAGCTGGAGGTATACTACTTTGGCTGGGGATGCTGGGGATTGTAGTTATGCAACAGCTGGAGACACACTGTTTTGCTACTTAACTCAGTGTGCCTTCAGCTGTTGCAAAACTACAACTCTCAGCAGTCACCGACAGCCAACAGGCATTCTGGGAGTTGTAGTTATGCAACCAGCAGATGCACCACTACAACTCCCAGCATGCACTTTAGCTGTTTGTGCAAGCTGGGAGTTGTAGTTACACAACAGCTGAAGGTACACTTTTCCATAGAAAAAATGTGCCTCCAGCTGTTGCAAAACTATAAGTCCCAGCATGCCCATAAGGGCATGCTGGGAGTTGTGGTGGTCTGCCTCCTGCTGTTGCATAACTAAAGCTCCCAGCATGCCCTTTTTGCAGGAGGCTGTCACTCACCTCCAACGATCCACGCTGCACCAGGTCAGTCCCTCATCGTCGCCGCCGCCGCTCCTGAGGCCCCGATCCCAACATTGACGCCGGGGATCGGAGTCCCCAGCTCCTGGGGTGCACGTCCTGCACCCGCTCACGTCCTCAGGAAGAGGGGCGGAGCGGGTTGCGGGAGTGACACCCGCAGCAGGCGCCCTGATTGGTCGGCCGGAAAAACGGCCGACGAATCAGGGCGATCGTGAGGTGGCACCAGTGCCACCTCACCCGTGCTGGCTGTGGCTGTTCGGGGCCGTCAGAGACGGCCCCGAACAGCCTGTAATTCCGGGTCACCGGGTCACTGGAGACCCGATTGACCCAGAATCTGCCGCAGATCGCTGGACTAAATTGTCCAGCGATCTGCGGCCATTGCCGACATGGGGGGTCATCATGACCCCCTTGGGCGATATGCCCGATGCCTGCTGAACGATTTCAGCAGGCATCGGGCACCGGCTCCCCCTCCAGCTAGCGGCGGGGGGCCGGGATTTGACAGGACGTACTCAAATGTCCTGAGTCCTTAAGGACTCGGAAAAGAGGCTGTTTGAGTACGTCCTGCGTCATTAAGGGGTTAAAGATGCTTGACAAGTGCCTTGCCGTGTTCTTCTACAGTAGATTACCTATTGGTTACAGAAATCTCTTAATAACTGAATTCCATCCCATTGGCACAGATGTAAAGAATCCAGCACCTACTGATTCAGTCGTCTTTACAAACATTGGTGATAGAATGGGGCAATAAACTAAATGATACCAGTGTGGTCCTGTAATAGGAGCCACCACTGCAACAAACGAGATCCTGAAAGTTCTTCCCTCCTAGATCTTCCACCCTTCGCTGGGATCGGGATTATATAGAAGGGGAAACATTAAGGAACCACAGAGCCTTAGCCACAAAGTGGAGAACACGGAAAGTTACAGATCAGGGTTGACAAGTGCCCCGAGGCATAGTGTATAAAGATCACCAATACTGAGTCAATAGCTAGTATTCTGTTGAGGGACAATTGGGTGTTTTCCATCTGGTCAACAGAGTAAATGAAAAATAGCATTATCAGCTCACCTCCTCTCTTGCAAGTCCGGATCCTCACTTGGCCCAGTGATGAACGTAGCAAATGGCAAGACGGAGTTTCTCTATCTTGCCATTTTCCATCTGATGAACAAGTCTGGGTTTGGTGAATGCCAGGAGAACGTTACCTGCCTGACCACATTGTGCCAGCTGTTGTCGGGATTCAAACCCGTGACCAGCCAATTCCCAGGCGGTAGTCCTGCTTACTAGGCTACTTTCTTCTCTGGACATTCCTCCCTGAAACCTATTATGTAACCTTAGTCTTGCCAAGCCTTGCTCATCACCCTTGATTCCCCATGCCTGGTACTTCCCTATATAAGTCCAGCCCCTTGCACTCTAGCTTGCTGATTATTGAGCTTCTGAGCCTTGATCAAGCTTCTCCTCATCTGCTGCTCTTGCTACTACTGAAGTCCACTGCTGACCAGGAATTGCCTATCGACTACTCTTCTGCTTTATCCCTACTTACTGAACTGCTACCACCGTTGCCATCTTGATTGTCTGTCCACGCTTACTGCCGCCTGCCCTGACCCACCGCCTGCCTACCGACTACGCCTCTGCCAGACTTCCTGCACTTACTACCTGCCTGCGGTCCTTGCCACTGGGCTCCACTCCTACCTCCAGCCAGCGGTCCTCTGACTCAGGTGAGCCTGTCGGATTGTTACAGAATAATCAGCCACACTATGGAGTCTGCAATGGCCACTCTGCGTAAGCAGGTCTCCGAACTTCAAGAATTTGGTACTACATATCAGGAGAAATTTGCCCAGCTCCAAGGCGTAGTCCAAAGCCAACAGAGGGAGATTATTGAACTACAGAGGCAACTCCTGGGCGTCCGCAGACACCCGCATGCCACTCCCATCAAGATTCAGCGGCGACAGACGCCAGTATCGGGGGTTTCTAAACCAATGCCACATCTATTTTCAGATGTACCCGGCCCCCTTAACCACCGAGAAAAAGAAGGTGCTATTCGTGGTCAATCTCCTGACGGATGAAGCATTAGCATGGGCATCACCATACGTAGAGACTAACAGTCAGCTCCTGGACAACCTTAACAACTTCATCATCGCCATGAGCCAAGTCTTCGATGACCCCAACCGCTGTGCGATAGCCGAGGCGCGACTACATAGTCTGCGGCAAGGGAGACGCTCCGTCGCTGAATACACCACCGAGTTTCGCCGTTGGATCACGGACACCACCTGGAACCCAGCAGCACAGAGAAGCCAATTGCAGCGAGGCCTGTCCGAATTAATAAAGGACGAACTCGCCAGAGTTGAGGTCTCGGACGATCTGGATGACTTCATTCAGTTATGCATCCGGATAGATCAAAGACTCTCCGAGAGGAAGAAAGAAAGACTCTGGTCCTCGGACCACAGACCCACTTACTCCTTCTCTTCCACCGCCCAGCGCGACCCCCAGTCAGTAACTGAACCTATGCAGGTCGACGCTCTACGTAGGTCTCTATCCACAGCTCAGAAGGAGAGAAGGCTGGCCGAAAACCTCTGCCTCTACTGTGGGGAGCCAGGTCATTTTGCCATCAAATGTCCTCATAAAATCCGAAAGACTATTGCCGTCACGGAGCTAACTACAGACTCCAACTCCACCTGCAGCCCCCGAAAATAACAACACGGCAGCTCATGGATCCCACTTCATCGTCCCCATCCCCATCGACATTGAGGGGCGACAACTTCCCTGTTCAGCGATGTTAGACTCCGGGGCGGGAGGCAACTTCATGGATCTAACCTTCGCCCGTGAAAAGAACATTCCACTGACAATCAAGGCAGCCCCCGTTGACCTGGAAACCGTTGACGTATCCCCACTCTCCTCGGGGCCGGCCACTCACGAGACCACCGAACTACAACTCCTCATAGAACCAAATCACTGTGAAAAGATCCAATTTTCTCTGATCGTCTCCCCGAAGTTCCCAGTGATCTTGGGCATCCCATGGTTTGCCACCCACAGCCCCTCGGTGGACTGGGAAACCCGCTGCATACGATTCCCGTCCGAGTTCTGCTCGCTAAATTGCTCCCACAAACCCGTCCTTCCACCTGAAGACACCAACATCTCAAAACTATCCGTCAAGGATCTGCTACCCCCTCAATACCGCGAGTTCCAGGATGTCTGCGAAAAGAAAAACGCAGACAAGCTGCCACCACACTGACCCTACGACTGCCCTATAGAACTGTTGCCCGGGCTGAAATACCCTTTGGCAGTATCTACTCCCTCTCAGACCCTGAACTCAAGGCTCTGAAAGAGTACCTGGACGAGGACCTGAGTAAGGGGTTCATCCGGCCTTCCACCTCCCCCGCGGGAGCCCCCTTTTTCTTCGTAGAGAAAAAAGACTCCTCCCTGCGTCCCTGCATATAGACTACAGAAAGCTTAACGACATAACCGTAAAAAAACGGTACCCGCTCCCACTGATTTCAGAACTCCTTGACAAACTCCGGGCAGCGAAGATCTTCACTAAACTCGACCTTCGAGGGGCCCACAACCTCGTCCGAATCCGCCCTGGGGACGAATGGAAGACACCTTTCCGGACACGTTATGGTAATTTCGAGTACCTGGTCATGCCTTTCAGACTCTGCAATGCTCCCGCCACATTCCAGCACTTCATTAACGATGTCCTCAGGGACATGCTGGATCTGTTTGTAGTCGTTTACCTGGACGACATCTTGATCTTCTCTGAAGACCTCGGACAGCACCGCGAACACGTCTGCAGGGTACTGCAGAGACTCCGACAGAACTCTCTACATCAAGCTAGAGAAATGCGAGTTTGAGCGAACCACCACTCAGTTCCTCAGATACATCATCTCCCCAGAGGGCATAAGTATGGACCCGGGGAAGGTCCAAGCTAGGATGAACTGGCCCGTTGCGAAAAACGAGAAGGAGATACAAAGATTCATTGGCTTCGCCAACTTCTATTGGAAGTTTATCTGGAACTTCTCCAAGGTCATAGCACCAATCACCCAACTCACCAAGAAGGCATTCCCCTTCTCCTGGACACCGGAGGCCCAGGAGGCCTTCACCAAGCTGAAACTCCTGTTCACTTCTGCCCCAATCCTAATCCACCCGAACTCCGAGCTCCCATTTACAGTCGAAGTGGATGCATCAGACTCTGCGGTAGGTCGCAGTTTTGTCACAACTGACAGGGGAGAGGATGCTATTACACCCGTGTGCATATTTCTCCCGCCAGATGTCCCCCTCCGAGAAGAACTATGACATCGGGAACAAAGAACTAGGATCAAGGATGCCTTCTCCGAGTGGAGACACCTTCTGGAGGGAGCCACCAACCCCATAATCGTACTAACTGACCACAAGAACCTCGAGTTCATCCGCAGCGCTAAGAGACTCTCAGCCAGACAGGCCAGATGGAGCCTATTCTTTTCCCGCTTCAACTTTCTCATCACCAATGGCCCCCGATCAAAAAACGGCAAGGCTGACGCCCTCTCCAGAATGTTTTCCGAGCCCTCACAGAATAACAAGGGCCAAGATAACATCTTACCCGAGAGAAGCGTCGTAGGGGCCACCTATTCTAAAGAACTCCTGGGCACAATCAAAGAAGGATACAAAAATGACCCCTTCCTTGCCCACCCCACAGGGAATATCGGCCTTATCTTTAAGAACTGCCATTGGTCACTGCCAACTATATGTACCAGAAATCGCACGGCTCGAAGTGCTCAAACTCAACCATGACTCCAAGCTGGCCGGCCATTTTGGCACAAGAAAGACCCAGGAGCTTCTCTCCCACTCCTTCTGGCGGCCAACATACAAGGAGGACATCAAGAGGTACATCTCCTCGTGCGCGGTCTGTGCCCGCAATAAGACTCCTCGTTCCTCTCCCGTGGGTCTGTTACAACCCCTCCCTATTCCCTCCCCCCCCTGGGGCTCGATCTTCATGGACTTTGTGGTAGACCTTCCTCCTTCGATTAACACCATCCTGGTCATAGTCTACCGTCTCACCAAGATGGCCCATTTCATCCCCTACAAAGGCATACCCACCACCAAACAGATGGCCGATCTAATTCTCAGAGAGGTCTTCAGGCTGCATGGGATCCCGGATGAAGTGGTCTCCGACCGAGGCGTACAATTTGCCTCAAAGTTCTGGAAGAACTTCTGCCTGGCGCTCGGGGTTAAAGTAAACCTGTCCTCCGCTTTCCACCCTCAGTCAAACGGGCAGACTGAGAGAACTAATCAGACCCTAGAGCAATACCTACGCTGTTTCAGCTCCCACCTGCAGAATGACTGGCTTGACCATCTCCCCACGGCCGAGTTCGCCTGCAACAATGCTGAGCACAGCTCAACCAAGCACAGCCCCTTCTTTGCTGACACAGGCTCGCACCCGGTGTTCATTCCCCACCTGCCCGTCGCCTCCACCCTCCCAGCAGTGGCCGAATGCCAACAACCCTACAGGAGGCACAAAAGAACATTATAGACAACCTCCAGCTCACCCAGAGGCGTTTTAAACAGGGAGCAGACAGACGTCGCAAACCCACCCCCGGGCTTCCATGTGGGAGACAAGGTGTGGCTGTCCACCAGGAACCTCAGATTGAAGGTCCCCGGTCCCCTCCAAAAAGTTGGCCCAAAGACACATGGGTCCGTTCCGGATCACTGCACAAATCAACGAGGTCACGTTCCGACTCGACCTTCCGGACTCCATTAGGGTGCACCCTGTCTTCCATTGCTCACTCCTCAAGCCATACATGGAGAACACCTTCACAGGCCACCACTCGCCCCCTCCACCACCCGTGAGGGTAAAGGGTGAAGAAGAATACGTGGTCGCAAAGATCCTCGACTCCAGGATCCACCGGGGAAGACTACAATACCTAATTAGGTGGGAGGGTTACCCTCCCGAGGATAACTCCTGGGAGCCAAAAGAAAATGTCCACGCCTTCAGACTGGTAAAAGAGTTCCACCATCGGCACCCCGGTAAGCCTGCCCCTGCGGTGCCCGGAGGTCACCTTGGAAGGGGGGGGGGAATGCTGTCGGGATTCGAACCCATGACCAGCCACATCCCAGGCGGTAGCCCTGCTTACTAGGCTACCGTCTTCTCTGGACATTCCTACCTTAAACCTATTATGTAACCTCAGTCTTGCCAAGCCTTGCTCATCACCCTTGATTCCCCACACCTGGTACTTCCCTATATAAGTCCAGCCCCTTGCACTCTAGCTTGCTGATTATTGAGCTCCTGAGCCTTGATCAAGCATCTCCTCCTCATCTGCTGCTCTTGCTACTACTGAAGTCCACTGCTGACCAGGAATTGCCTACCGACTACTCTTCTGCTTTGTCCCTACTTACTGAACTGCTACCACCATTGCCATCTGGATTGTCTGACCACGCTTACTGCCGCCTGCCCTGACCCACTGCCTGCCTACCGACTACGCCTCTGCCAGACTTCCTGCACTTACTACCTGCCTGCGGTCCTTACCACTGGGCTCCACTCCTACCTCCAGCCAGCGGTCCTCTGACTCAGGTGAGCCTGTAGGATTGTTACAGCTGTAGAGTTTGGTAGAGGAAGGATAATGCTATCAGAGTGATTGTCAACAGTCAGCCTAGAACCTTCAGTTCCAGCAAAGAGAAATCTTAATTCTTTAGCCTAGACATTTTGAACAATTGTTGTCTTCAACTATGTGGGGACGGTTTGGGTCGATAAGGACTCAGAGGGGAGTCTTGACCTCAACCCCATCCAAAACCTTTGAGACTAGCTAGAACAGAGATTGTGACCCAGAACCTCTCCTTCAACATCAGTGTCTGACCTCGCAAATGTTCTTCTGGATGAAGAGGCGGAAATTTACACACACCTCCAAATTCTTCCAGAAGAGCGTATATCTGCATAGTGGGGAGCAACTCCATATTTATGCCTATGGATTTTGAATGGGACATCCTAAAAGTTCCTGTAGGTGTAATGTGCAATTCTTTTGTCCATATAGTGTGGGCAAGAATTTATAGAATTTACAAGGGTAGAGAGCCTAAATCAACTCAGCCGGATAGTAAAGGGTTTTCCTCATCAAGAATACCCTTTTCAGACTAAAACTAGACATCTGTTTTTACACATTTCCATGCAGTTTTGGGCTCCTTTTTGGCCTAATAGAAGGTAGTCCCAAGTGAGGAACCCCTCTGACTTTCATATACCCTAACGTTATGTTGCCAAAATTGTCCAATTCTTTTCAAAGGGTCCTACAGAAATGCTAGTACTATCAGACAGTAGAGAGCACAGAGGAGTTCTATCAGACAGTAGAGAGCACAGATGAGTTCTATCAGACAGTAGAGAGCACAGAGGAGTTCTATCGCACAGAGGAGTTCTATCAGACAGTAGAGAGCACAGAGGAGTTCTATCAGACAGTAGAGATCACAGGAGTCCTATCAGACAGGAAAGAGCACAGAGGAGTGCTATCAGACAGGAAAGAGCACAGAGGAGTGCTATCAGACAGGAGAGAGCACAGAGGAGTGCTATCAGACAGGAGAGAGCACAGAGGAGTGCTATCAGACAGGAGAGAGCACAGAGGAGTACTATCAGACAGGAGAGAGCACAGAGGAGTACTATCAGACAGGAGAGAGCACAGAGGAGTACTATCAGACAGGAGAGAGCACAGAGGAGTACTATCAGACAGGAGAGAGCACAGAGGAGTACTATCAGACAGGATAGAGCACAGAGGAGTACTATCAGACAGGAGAGAGCACAGAGGAGTACTATCAGACAGGAGAGAGCACAGAGGAGTACTATCAGACAGGAGAGAGCACAGAGGAGTACTATCAGACAGGAGAGAGCACAGAGGAGTACTATCAGACAGGAGAGAGCACAGAGGAGTACTATCAGACAGGAGAGAGCACAGAGGAGTACTATCAGACAGGAGACAGCACAGAGGAGTACTATCAGACAGGAGAGAGCACAGAGGAGTACTATCAGACAGGAGAGAGCACAGAGGAGTACTATCAGACAGGAGAGAGCACAGAGGAGTACTATCAGACAGGAGAGAGCACAGAGGAGTACTATCAGACAGGAGAGAGCACAGAGGAGTACTATCAGACAGGAGAGAGCACAGAGGAGTACTATCAGACAGGAGAGAGCACAGAGGAGTACTATCAGACAGGAGAGAGCACAGAGGAGTACTATCAGACAGGAGAGAGCACAGAGGAGTACTATCAGACAGGAGAGAGCACAGAGGAGTACTATCAGACAGGAGAGAGCACAGAGGAGTACTATCAGACAGGAGAGAGCACAGAGGAGTACTATCAGACAGGAGAGAGCACAGGGGAGTTCTAGCCCACCCTCACTTACTGGACTTTGTCCATGCCTGTGCTTCATCTTGGACAAAGCCATGATTTCTATAAAAAGGAAATAAAATTATCTTATGAAGTATATTAGGAAGTTTAATGTTTTGCTAAGATGTACAACTTATAAAAAGTTTTTGTATCTGACAGTGCCCATTTAAAGACATAGGGGGAGAGTTATCAAAACCTGTCCAGGAGAAAAGTTGCTTAGTTTCCCATAGCAACCAATCAGATCACTTCTTTCATTTTTGAAAAAGCCTCTGAAAAATGAAAGCAGCAATCTGCTATGGACAACTCAGCAACTTTTCCTCTGGACAGATTTTGATAAGTCTCCCCCATAGAGAAGGAGATTGTCTTCATAAAACATCTCTTTAAGCACGAAGCATTTTGTTATTGCATGCATTTGTTTTTAATCATTTAATCTCCTACCTTATCCTTCTCTTCTTCTCAGTCTTTTGCTTCTAGTTTTAGTAAATTCCACATTTACAGTTATTTTAGATTTTCTTGATTATTGGAATACTGATTTAATAGAATATCACTGTACAGTGACCCCTCGACCTACGATGGCCCCGACATACGATCATTTCAACATACGATGGCCTCTCAGAGGCAGCATCAATATACGATGCTTTTTTATGTCGGGGCCATCGCATAAACGGCTATCGGGCAGCGCTGACTGCTTCAGCTGCCCCCGGATAGCCGTTTACAGTGCCCCGTGAGCTCCGGTGACTATCACTTACCTGTCCTCGGGGCTCCGGGGCATCCTCTTCGGGATCCCCTGCATTGTCGGCGCTCTCCATTGTTGTCATCACGTCACCGCGCACGCCGTCCCGTCATCCAATAGGAGCGGTGTGCGTAACGACGTGATGGCAGCGACGGAGAGCGAGGATGCCGGAGAAGCAGAGGCCTTGCCGGAGCGTCGGGGACACCTCGGGGACGCAGCGACAGCGATGGACGACGACATCCAGGGCAGCGGTGACGAGCGGTAACGGTCCGGAGCGGCGGGGACAGGTGAGTACAACTTCCTCTAACAGTGGTCTTCAACCTGCGGACCTCCAGATGTTGCAAAACTACAACTCCCAGCATGCCCGGACAGCCGTTGGCTGTCCGGGCATGCTGGGTGTTGTAGTTTTGCAACATCTGGAGGTCCGCAGGTTGTAAACCACTGTCCTAAACTTTACATTGCACGGATCCCTCAACATACGATGGTTTCAACAAACGATGGTCCATTTGGAACGGATTACCATTAGAGATGAGCGAACTTACAGTAAATTCGATTCGTCACGAGCTTCTCGGCTCGGCAGTTGATGACTTTTCCTGCGTAAATTAGTTCAGCTTTCAGGTGCTCCGGTGGGCTGGAAAAGGTGGATACAGTCCTAGGAAAGAGTCTCCTAGGACTGAATCCACCTTTTCCAGCCCACCGGAGCACTGGAAAGCTGAACTCATTTATGCAGGAAAGGCATCAACTGCCGAGAGAAGTTCGTGACGAATCGAATTTACTGTAAGTTCGCTCATCTCTATACTGCACCTCAGGTTACTTATTGTGCTATATATACATTTGCACATGTGACTCATTTGATTAAAAATTAATTAAATCTAGGAGGAAGGATATCAATCTAAACACCGATAGATAGATAGATAGATAGATAGATCTATCTATGTATATAACTGGAATGAACAACATTTAACTAGAAATTAGATTGTAGTTAGCAAGATAGATAGAGATATATATATATATATAACCACTAACAATAAAAATAATTAAACTACAAGGAGTTGAATATCTGTCTATCTATCTATCTACACACACACACACACACCGTATTAGGGGATTCTGAGTCAGTAGAGGGGGGTGCTTTGTTCAGGATCCTTACCTCATGGCCAGAGTAGAGAGAGGTTAGGCTACATTCACACTGCGTTTCTGGCATACGACCACCGGCGGGATCATTTACTAAAACGTCCGCTGCCGTATCCACACCAGACCCGCGCCGCATTTAAATGAGCCGGCCAGAGTCAGACCACGGTTTTCAGTCTGGCAACAAAACCGGATACGGTGCAAAAATGAGCCGACCGGAGTCTCAATCTGTCTCTGGCCGGTGCATTGCCGTGGAATGAGATTTGCCATAGAATGAGATGGTCCGCCTCCATCACATCCTATTGGCTCTCTCTTGTCACGTGACATAGTTAAACGTCACACATCGATGCGCACAGCAGTGTCAGTTTGGCTATCACAGGGAGAGGATCTCCTCACCCTGTGATAGCTGAAGCTGCACGGAGCTCTCATGGCCTCTGTGGCCCGACAGAAGTTCACACACGTACGCAGCTCATACGGCTGCCTCATATACATTTACTCTATTATTACATCCACAGCGCTATCGGGATCCCTATGCCCGATGGCGCTGTCATCAGTGTGCGTCCCCGCGAGCGCCCCACGCCCGCAGCTCCACTCCCCGTCCCCCGCAGCTCTACTCCCCGTCCCCCGCAGCTCTACTCCCCGTCCCCCGCAGCTCTACTCCCCGTCCCCCGCAGCTCTACACCCGTCCCCTGTGAACGCTCAGGGAGCGATCCACAGCGCTATGGGGATTCCTATGCCCGATGCCGCTGTCATCAGTGTGCGTCCCCGCGAGCGCCCCACGACCGCAGCTCTACTCCCCATCCCGTTAACGCTCAGGGAGCGGGGAACAGAAAATAGAGCATCGGGCGCAGGTAAAGTAGTACTGCGCATGCGCAGCACTACGCGAATAACTTAACCTGCGCCCGATGCTCTACTTTCTGTCCCCCACTCCCTGAGCGTTAACGGGACGGGGAGTACAGCTGCGGGCGTGGGGCGCTCGGGGGGAGGCACACTGATGACAGCGGCATCGGGATCCCGATAGCGCTGTGGATCAACAGTAAATGTATATGAGGCAGCCGTATGAGCTGCGTACATGTGTGAACTTCTGTCGGGCCACAGAGGCCATGAGAGCTCCGTGCAGCTTCAGCTATCACAGGGTGAGGAGATCCTCTCCCTGTGATAGCCAAACTGACACTGCTGTGCGCATCGATGCGTGACGTTTAAATATGTCACGTGACAAGAGAGAGCCAATAGGATGTGATGGAGGCGGACCATCTCATTCTATGGCAAATCTCATTCCACGGCAATGCACCGGCTCATTTAAATACGGCAGCGACTGGAAACATAGGGGGAGATTTATCAAAACCTGTGCAAAGGAAAAGTTGCCCATAGCAACCAGTCAGATCGCTGCTTTCATTTTGCAGAGGCCTTGTTAAAAATGAAAGAAGCGATCTGATTGGTTGCTATGGACAACTGGGCAACTTTTAGTCTGGACAGGTTTTGATGAATCTCCCCCCATAGTGTAAATGCACTCTTACAAAGAGTGTCTCTTGATCTGGAGGGCCTATCCTGTTTTGCATGACACAGACAACCCATAGATATGAATGTGCAATACTTGATTTTCCCTGTGGTGGCGCTGCAGGGAAACTTAAAGGAGAACTGTAGTGCAATGTAACTTATCTCCTTTCCGAAGTATTGGGGATAAGTTATAGATCGCGGGGGGTCCAAGCGATCCTGTATGGGGCCGTGGCAGTATGCTGGAAGGGGGCGTTCCGTCCCGGCATGACGCAGCGGCGGACACGATCTCTATCAAATACATGGAGGGACTTTCTGCAGACTGCCGCGGCCCCATACAGGAAATCGCAGGGGGCCCCAGCAGTCGGACCCTCCACGAAGGATAGGGGATAAGTTATATTGCACTACTGTTCTCTTTTAACACTTTCTTTCAGGTTTTCCATAGATTGCAGCTGATCTCAGGGGTCCCAGCAGCAGAATAGTGTTTCATGCTTCTACACTGAGCGCTTGGTGCAGGACCTGAGACAGGACGCGCGCGGTGGCCATTGATTGGCTGAGAGGGCACGTCCTGCTCTGAGCACTTGTCTTGGAAGCAGGAAGTTTATTTATTTATTTTCTATTTTTTCCTGGCCCCAGCAAAATATGATTTTTTATTTTTCAAAAAGCCAGGTTACCCCTTTAAACCCTTCATTGTCAGAATCATACTTTACCAAATTGTCAATTTCAGCAGGACCGCTGACAAACCGATATGTATAGGGGTCTCCTGATTGTCCCCAACAGATTATATTAAAGGGGTACTCTGATGGAAAACATTTTTTTAAGCAACTGGTGCCAGAAAGTTAAACAGATTTGTAAATTACTTCTATTTCAAAATCTTAATCCCTCCAGTACTTATCAGCTGCTGTATGCTCCAGTGGAAGTTCTTTTATTTTTGAATTTCCTTTCTGTCTGACCACAGTGCTCTCTGCTGACACCTCTGTCCATTTTAGGAACTGTCCAGAGCAGGAGCAAATCTCCTTAGCAAACCCTATCCTACTCTGGACAGTTCCTGACATGGACAGAGGTGTCAGCAGAGAGCACTGTGGTCAGACAGAAAGGAAATTCAAAAAGAAAAGAACTTCCACTGGAGCATACAGCAGCTAAGTACTGGAGGGATTAAGATTTTGAATAAGTACTGGAAGGGTTGGAATTTTTAAATAGAAGTCATTCACAAATCTGTTTAACTTTCTGGCATCAGTTGATTTGAAAAAAAAAATAAGTCAAGTGGGGTGCCCCTTTAACCCGGATTTTTCCCGATCCTATTGTTCTGGCAGAAGCTCCCCCCCCCCCCCCTCTCCCTATTCAGAACATATGCACTCACCTGAGCCTAGTTTGCATGTGTATTGGTGGCCAGCAGCTTTCTAAAGTGTATGGCCAGCTTTAGGCCATTTATCACATACGTCAGAATTTTTGCAGAATGTCTGGCCGGAAATTATCCGCAATTGTCTTTGTAGGCATGCTGGGAGTTGTAGTTTTGCAACAGCTGGAGGCACCCTGGTTGAGAAACACTGCCATACGGTATTAAAGGAGTATTCCGGGATAAAAAAACGTATCCCCTACGGCACCCTGGCTAAGGCTAAGTTCACACCACGTTTTTGCAATACAGTTCCCATATACGTTTTCAATTTGAAAACCGTACAAAACCATATTGAAAACCGTATGCATTGACTCTCCATTGAAAACTGTATGTCAAAAGATGCATCAGTTTGTATCCGTTTTGCATCTTGTACGGTTTTGTCAGATTTTTTCCCGTACCCAAAACCATAGCCTACCATGGTTCTTGGTTCGGGTGAAAAACCGTATTGAAACGTATACTTTTTTTTTTTTTTTTTTCAAATTCAAAAGATATTTTATTAGCAAAGGAGTAACAAGTGTACATAAAAAGAACCAACAACAGTCTAGCCCGTCAGTCTGGAGAGACCCAAAATACAAGGGGCATAAAGTCACTGATACATACT